>NC_133740.1:6062009-6064509 GCF_048934315.1 Petromyzon marinus | reverse complement strand
CACACACAACCACAACAACCACACACAGACACAACAACAACAACCACACACAACAACATCCACACACAGACACAACCACAATAACCACCAGACACACAACCACAACAACCACACACAACCACAACAACAAAAACACACAGACACAACCACAACAACCACACACAGACACAACAACAACAATCACACACAGACACAACCACAACAACCACGCACAAACACAACAACCACACACAAACACAACCACAACAACCACACAGAAATACAACCACAACAATCACACACAGACACAACCACAACAACCACACACAGACAACAACAACAACAACAACAAAAACACACAACCACAACAACCACACACAGACACAACCACAACAACCACACACAGACACAACCACAACAACCACCAGACACACAAACACAACAACCACACACAACCACAACAACAAAAAAACACAGACACAACCACAACAACCACACACAGACACAACCACAACAACAATCACACACAGACACAACAACAACAATCACACACAGACAACAACAACAACAACCACACACAGACACAACAACAACAACAACAACAATCACACACAGATACAACAACAATCACACACAGACACAACCACAAGAACCACACACAGACACAACCACAACAACCACACACAGACACATCCACAACAACTACACCCAACAACAACAACAACAACCACACACAGACACAACAACAACAACATCAACAACAACAACAACACACAGACACAACCACAAAAACACACACAGACACTACCACAACGACCACACACAGACACAACCACAACAACCACACACAGACACAACCACAACAACCACACACAGACACAACAACAACCACACACAGGCACAACCACAACAACCACACACAGACACAACCACAACAACCACCAGTGACACAACCACAACAACCACAAACAGACACAACTACAACAACCACACGCAACCACAACAACCACACACAGACACTACCACAACAACCACACACAGACACAACAACAACAACAACAACCACACACAAACACAACAACCACACACAAACACAACCACAACAACCACACACAGATACAACAACAACACACAGACACACACAGACACAACTAAAACAACCACACACAGACACAACCACAACAACAACCACACACAGACACAACTACAACAACCACACACAACCACAACAACAAAAACACACAGACACAACTACAACAACCACACACAGACACAACAACAATCACACACAGACACAACCACAACAACCACACACAGACACAACCACAACAACCACACACAATCACAACAACCACACACAGACACAACTACAACAACAACACACAGACACAACAACAACAACAACAACAACCACACACAACAACATCCACACACAGACACAACCACAATAACCACCAGACACACAACCACAACAACCACACACAACCACAAGAACAAAAACACACAGACACAACCACAACAACCACACACAGACACAACCACAACAACCACACACAGACACAACCACAACAACCACACACAGACAACAACAACAACAACAACAACAACAACAACAACAACAACAACAACAACAAACACAGACACAACCACAACAACCACACACAGACACAACAACAATCACACACAGACAAAACCACAACAACCACACACAGACACAACCACAACAACCACACACAACCACAACAACCACACACAGACACAACTACAACAACCACACACAGACACAACAACAACAACAACCACACACAACAACATCCACACACAGACACAACCACAATAACCACCAGACACACAACCACAACAACCACACACAACCACAACAACAAAAACACACAGACACAACCACAACAACCACACACAGACACAACCACAACAACCACACACAGACACAACAACAACAATCACACACAGACACAACCACAACAACCACACACAAACACAACAACCACACACAAACACAACCACAACAACCACACACAGATACAACAACAACAATCACACACAGACACAACCACAACAACCACACACAGACAACAACAACAACAACAACAACAACAAAAACACACAGACACAACCACAAAAACCACACACAGACACAACCACAACAACCACACACAAACACAACCACCAGACACACAAACACAACAACCACACACAACCACAACAACAAAAAAACACAGACACAACCACAACAACCACACACAGACACAACCACATCAACAATCACACACAGACACAACAACAACAATCACACACAGACACAACCACTACAACCACACACAAACACAACAACCACACACAGTCAACAACAACAACCACACACAGACACAACAACAACAAGAATCACACACAGATACAACAACAATCACACACAGACACAACCACAAGAACCACACACAGACACAACCACAACAACCACACACAGACACAACCACAACAACTACACCCAACAACAACAACA
>NC_133740.1:6017009-6057009 GCF_048934315.1 Petromyzon marinus | reverse complement strand
CAACCACAACAACCACACACAGACACAACAACAACAATCACACACAGACACAACCACAACAACAACAACAACAACAACAACAAAAACACACAGACACAACCACAACAACCACACACAGACACAACCACAACAACCACACACAGACACAACCACAACAACCACCAGACACACAAACACAACAACCACACACAACCACAACAACAACAACAAAAACACAGACACAACCACAACAACCACACACAGACACAACCACAACAACAATCACACACAGACACAACAACAACAATCACACATAGACACAACCACAACAACCACACACAAACACAACAACCACACACAGACAACAACCACACACAGACACAACAACAACAACAATCACACACAGATGCAACAACAATCACACACAGACACAACCACAAGAACCACACACAGACACAACCACAACAACCACACACAGACACAACCACAACAACTACACCCAACAACAACAACAACCACACACAGACACAACAACAACAACATCAACAACAACAAAAACAACAACAACAACAACAACACACAGACACAACCAAAAAACCACACATAGACACTACCACAACGACCACACACAGACACAACCACAACAACCACACACAGACACAACCACAACAACCACACACAGACACAACAACAACAACAACCACACACAGACACAACCACAACAACCACACACAGACACAACAACAACAACCACACACAACAACAACAACAACAACAACAATCACACACAGGCACAACCACAACAACCACACACAGACACAACCACAACAAACACCAGTGACACAACCACAACAACCACAAACAGACACAACTACAACAACCACACGCAACCACAACAACCACACACAGACACTACCACAACAACCACACACAGACACAACCACAACAACCACACACAACAACATCCACACACAGACACAAACAACACACAGACACAACCACAACAACCACACACAACAACCACACACAGACACAACCACAACAACCACACACAGACACAACCACAACAACCACCAGACACACAAACACAACAACCACACACAACCACAACAACCACACACAGACACAACCACAACAACCACACACAAACACAACAACCACACACAAACACAACCACAACAACCACACACAGATACAACAACAACACACAGACACACACAGACACAACAACAACAACAACAACAACAACAACAACAACAACCACACACAGACACAACCACAACAACAACCACACACAGACACAACTACAACAACCACACACAACCGCAACAACAAAAACACACAGACACAACCACAACAACCACACACAGACACAACAACCACACACAACCACAACAACAAAAACACACAGACACAACCACAACAACCACACACAACAACAACCACACACAGACACAACCACACACAGACAACAACAACAACCACACACAGAAACAACAACAACAATCACACACAGATACAACAACAATCACACACAGACACAACAACAAGAACCACACACAAACACAACAACAACCACACACAGACACAACAACAACAACAACAACCACAACAAAAACACACAGACACAACCACAACAACCACACACAGACACAACCACAACAACCACCACACACACAAACACAACAACCACACACAACCACAACAACAACAAAAACACAGACACAACCACAACAACCACACACAGACACAACCACAACAACAATCACACACAGACACAACAACAACAATCACACACAGACACAACCACAACAACCACACACAAACACAACAACCACACACAGACAACAACAACCACACACAGACACAACAACAACAACAATCACACACAGATACAACAACAATCACACACATACACAACCACAAGAACCACACACAGACACAACCACAACAACCACACACAGACACAACCACAACAACCACACACAGACACTACCACAACGACCACACACAGACACAACCACAACAACCACACACAGACACAACCACAACAACCACACACAGACACAACCACAACAACCACACACAGACACAACAACAACAAGCACACACAGACACAACCACAACAACCACACACAGACACAACCACAACAACCACCCACAGACACAACCACAACAACCACACACAGACACTACCACAACAACCACACACAGACACAACTACAACAACCACACACAACCACAACAACCACACACAGACACAACCACAACAACCACACACAACAACATCCACACACAGACACAACCACACACAGACACAACCACAACAACCACACACAAACACAACAACCACACACAAACACAACCACAACAACCACACACAGACACAACCACAACAACCACACACAAACACAACAACCACACACAAACACAACCACAACAACCACACACAGATACAACAACAACACACAGACACACACAGACACAACAACAACCACACACAGACACAACCACAACAACAACCACACACAGACACAACTACAACAACCACACACAACCACAACAACAACAACAACAACAACCACAACAACAAAAACACACAGACACAACCACAACAACCACACACAGACACAACAACAACAACAACAACACACAACCACAACAACAAAAACACACAGACACAACCACAACAACCACACACAAAAACAACAACCACACACAACCACAACAACCACACACAGACACAACAACCACACACAGACACAACCACAACAACAAAAACACACAGACACAACCACAACAACCACACACAACAACAACCACACACAGACACAACCACACACAGACAACAACAACCACACACAGACACAACAACAACAACAACAACAACAATCACACACAGATACAACAACAATCACACACAGACCCAACCACAATAACCACACACAGACACAACAACAACAATCACACACAGACACAACCACAACAACCACACACAGACACAACCACAACAACCACACACAACAACAACAACAACAACCACACACAGACACAACCACAACAACTACACCCAACAACAACAACCACACACAGACACAACAACAACAACATCAACAACAACAACAACACACAGACACAACCACAACAACCACACACAGACACTACCACAACGACCACACGCAGACACAACCACAACAACCACACACAGACACAACCACAACAACCACACACAGACACAACAACAACAACAACAACAACAACCACACACAGACACAACCACAACAACCACACACAGACACAACCACAACAACCACACACAGACACAACCACAACAACCACACACAGACACAACAACAACAACAACCACACACAGACACAACCACAACAACCACACACAGACACAACCACAATAACCACCAGAGACGCAACGACAACAACCACACACAGACACAACCACAACAACCACACACAGACACAACTACAACAACCACACACAGACACAACCACAACAACCACCACACACAACAACCACACACAGACACAACCACAACAACCACACACAACAACCACACACAGACACAACCACAACAACCACACACAGACACAACAACCACACACAAACACAACCACAACAACCACACACAGATACAACAACACACAGACACACACAGACACAACAACAACCACACACAGACACAACCACAACAACAACCACACACAGACACAACTACAACAACCACAACAACAAAATCACACAGACACAACCACAACAACCACACACAAAAACAACAACCACACACAACCACAACAACCACACACAGACACAACAACCACACACAGACACAACCATAACAACAAAAACACACAGACACAACCACAACAACCACACACAACAACAACCACACACAGACACAACCACACACAGACAACAACAACCACACACAGACACAACAACAACAATCACACACAGATACAACAACAATCACACACAGACACAACCACAATAACCACACACAGACACAACAACAACAACAATCACACACAGACACAACCACAACATCCACACACAGACACAACCACAACAACCACACACAACAACAACAACAACCACACACAGACACAACCACAACAACTACACCCAACAACAACAACAACCACACACAGACACAACAACAACAACATCAACAACAACAACAACACACAGATACAACCACAACAACCACACACAGACACTACCACAACGACCACACACAGACACAACCACAACAACCACACACAGACACAACCACAACAACCACACACAGACACAACAACAACAACCACACACAGACACAACCACAACAACCACACACAGACACAACCACAACAACCACACACAGACACAACCACAACAACCACAACACACAGACACAACCACAACAACCACACACAGACACAACAACAACAACCACACACAGACACAACCACAACAACCACACACAGACACAACAACAACAACCACACACAGACACAACCACAATAACCACCAGAGACGCAACGACAACAACCACACACAGACACAACCACAACAACCACACACAGACACAACCACAACAACTACACACAACAACCACACACAGACACAACCACAACAACCACACACAGACACAACCACAACAACCACACACAACAACCACACACAGACACAACCACAACAACCACACACAACAACCACACACAGACACAACCACAACAACCACACACAGACACAACAACCACACACAAACACAACCACAACAACCACACACAGATACAACAACACACAGACACACACAGACACAACAACAACCACACACAGACACAACCACAACAACAACCACACACAGACACAACTACAACAACCACACACAACCACAACAACAAAAACACACAGACACAACCACAACAACCACACACAGACACAACCACAACAACCACACACAGACACAACAACAAAAACACACAGACACAACCACAACAACCACACACAACAACAACCACACACAGACACAACCACACACAGACACAACCACAACAACCACACACATACACAACAACAACAACCACACACAACAACAACAACAACCACACACAGACACAACCACAACAACCACACACAGACACAACCACAACAACCACACACAGACACTACCACAACAATCACACACAGACACAACCACAACAACCACCAGTGACACAACCATAACGACCACACACAGACACAACCACAACAACCACACACAGACACAACCACAACAACCACTACAACTGGTGCACGTGGCTGTGAGATGTTAACTACCTCGCCTGGTGTGCAGGAGGTCGTGGGTTCGATCCCGACCCTGACGATGCCTGCTGCCACTCACCCACTCACCCCCCCCCCCCCCCACTCACCAACTCACCCCCCAACTCACCCACCCACTCACTCACTCACCCCCCCACTCACCCTCCCATTCACCAACTCACCCCCCAACTCACCCTCCCACTCACCCACTCACCAACTCACTCACCCCCCCACTCACCCCCCCACTCACCCCCACCCCCCCCACTCACCCACTCACCAACTCACCCCCCAACTCACCCTCCCACTGACCCCCCCACTCACCCACACACTCACCCACTCAACCCCCACTCACCCACCCACTCACTCACCCCCCCACTCACCCACTCACCCCCCAACTCACCCCCCCACTCACCCACTCACCCTCCCACTCACTAACCCACTCACCCCCCCACTCACCCACTCACCCACTCACCCTCCCACTCACCCCCCCCACTCACCCACTCACCCCCCCACTCACTCACCCATCCACTCACCCCCCCACTCACCCCCCCCACTCACCCCCCCACTCATCCCCCCCCCCCCCACTCACCCACTCACCAACTCACCCCCCAACTCACCCTCCCACTCACCCTCCCACTCACCCCCCCCACTCACCCACACACTCACCCAATCAACCCCCACTCACCCACCCACTCACTCACCCCCCCACTCACCCACTCACCATCCCACTCACTCATTCACCCACTCACCCCCCCACTCACCCACTCACCCACTCACCCTCCCATTCACCCCCCCACTCAACCACTCACCCTCCCACTCACCCCCCCACTCACCCTCCCACTCACCCCCCCACTCACCCACTCACCCCCCCACTCACCCACTCACCACCTCACTCACGCCCCCCTCCACTCACCAACTCACCCCTCAACTCACCCCCTCACCCAATCACCACCCATCCATCCCCCCACTCACCCCCCCCCACTCACCCCCCCACTCACCCCCCCACTCACCCCCCCACTCACCCCCCCACTCACCCACCCACCCCCCACTCACCCCCCCACTCACCATAGGGGTGAAGGTGATCCCCAGGCAGGAGCGGTGGGGTGAGACCCTCCCCAAAGGGTTCCGCAGGTGGGAAGTGAGTCTCATCCCGCCCTGATCCACCAACCCCAGCCCGCTCCTCCATCCTCACCGCCGCTGCTGCCGACACTGGGGAGTCTGCAAGGCGACACCGCTACTCACTCACCCACTCACCCACACACTCACTCACCCACACACTCACCCACTCACCCACTCACCCACACACTCACCCACTCACCCACACACTCACCCACTCACCCACTCACCCACACACTCACCCACTCACCCACTCACCCACACACTCACTCACCCACTCACTCACTCACCCACTCACTCACCCACTCACCCACACACTCACCCACTCACCCACTCACCCACACACTCACCCACTCACCCACTCACCCACACACTCACCCACACACTCACCCACTCACCCACTCACCCACACACTCACTCACCCACTCACCCAAACACTCACCCACTCACTCACCCACTCACCCACTCACCCACACACTCACTCACCCACTCACCCACACACTCACCCACTCACTCACTCACCCACTCACCCACTCACCCACTCACTCACCCACACACTCACCCACTCACTCACCCACTCACACACACACTCACCCACACACTCACCCACTCACCCACTCACCCACACACTCACCCACACACTCACCCACTCACCCACTCACCCACACACTCACTCACCCACTCACCCACACACTCACTCACCCACACACTCACCCACTCACCCACTCACCCCCCCACTCACTCACCCACTCACCCACACACTCACCCACTCACTCACTCACCCACTCACCCACTCACCCACTCACTCACCCACACACTCACCCACTCACTCACCCACTCACCCACACACTCACCCACACACTCACCCACTCACCCACTCACCCACACACTCACCCACACACTCACCCACTCACCCACTCACTCACTCACTCACCCACTCACACACACACTCACCCACTCACTCACTCACTCACTCACCCACTCACTCACCCACTCACACACACACTCACCCACTCACTCACTCACTCACCCACTCACTCACCCACTCACTCACCCACTCACTCACCCACTCACCCACACACTCACTCACTCACTCATCCACTCACCCACACACTCACCCACACACTCACCCACACACTCACCCACACACTCACCCACTCACTCACCCACTCACCCACTCACCCACACACTCACCCACTCACCCACACACTCACTCACTCACTCACCCACACACTCACCCACTCACCCACTCACTCACCCACTCACCCACACACTCACTCACCCACACACTCACCCACTCACCCACTCACTCACTCACCCACACACTCACTCACCCACACACTCACCCACTCACTCACCCACTCACTCACTCACTCATCCACTCACCCACTCACTCACCCACACACTCACCCACTCACTCACTCACCCACTCACTCACTCATCCACTCACCCACTCACTCACCCACTCACCCACTCACCCACACACTCACCCACTCACCCACACACTCACTCACTCACTCACCCACACACTCACCCACTCACCCACTCACTCACCCACTCACCCACACACTCACTCACCCACACACTCACCCACTCACCCACTCACTCACTCACCCACACACTCACTCACCCACACACTCACCCACTCACTCACCCACTCACTCACTCACTCATCCACTCACCCACTCACTCACCCACACACTCACCCACTCACTCACTCACCCACTCACTCACCCACTCACCCACTCACCCACACACTCACCCACTCACCCACTCACTCACCCACTCACCCACTCACCCACACACTCACCCACTCACCCACTCACTCACCCACTCACCCACACACTCACTCACTCACTCACCCACTCACTTACCCACTCACTCACTCACGCACACACTCACTCACCCACTCACCCACTCACTCACCCACTCACCCACACACTCACTCACTCACTCACCCACTCACTCACCCACTCACCCACACACTCACCCACTCACCCACTCACTCACCCACACACTCACTGACCCACTCACCCACACACTCACCCACTCACTCACCCACTCACTCACCCACTCACTCACCCACACACTCACACACTCACTCACTCACCCACTCACCCACTCACTCACTCACTCACCCACTCACTCACCCACTCACTGACTCACCCACTCACTCACTCACTCACCCACTCACTCACCCACTCACTGACTCACCCACTCACCCACACACTCACCCACTCACTCACCCACTCACTGACTCACCCACTGACTCACCCACTCACTCACTCACTCACCCACTCACCCACCCACTCACCCACACACTCACTCACTCACTCACCCACTCACCCACTCACCCACACACTCACCCACTCACTCACCCACACACTCACCCACTCACCCACACACTCACTCACCCACTCACTCACCCACTCACTCACCCACTCACTCACCCACTCACCCACTCACTCACCAACTCACCCACTCACTCACCCACACACTCACCCACTCACTCACCCACACACTCACCCACTCACTCACCCACTCACCCACTCACTCACCCACACACTCACCCACTCACTCACCCACTCACCCACACACTCACCCACTCACCCACACACTCACCCACACACTCACTGACCCACTCACCCACACACTCACTCACCCACACACTCACCCACTCACTCACCCACTCACCCACTCACTCACCCACACACTCACCCACTCACTCACCCACTCACCCACTCACTCACCCACACACTCATCCACACACTCACCCACTCACTCACCCACTCACCAACACACTCACCCACTCACCCACACACTCACCCACTCACCCACTCACCCACTCACTCACCCACTCACCCACACACTCACCCACACACTCACCCACTCACTCACCCACTCACTCACCCACTCACTCACCCACTCACCCACACACTCACCCACTCACCCACTCACCCACACACTCACTCACTCACCCACTCACCCACTCACTCACTCACTCACCCACTCACTCACCCACTCACTGACTCACCCACTCACTCACTCACTCACCCACTCACTCACCCACTCACTGACTCACCCACTCACCCACACACTCACCCACTCACTCACCCACTCACTGACTCACCCACTCACTCACTCACTCACCCACTCACCCACCCACTCACCCACACACTCACTCACTCACTCACCCACTCACCCACTCACCCACACACTCACTCACTCACTCACCCACTCACCCATTCACTCACCCACCCACTCACTGACTCACTCACCCACTCACCCACACACTCACTCACTCACCCACTCACCCACTCACCCACACACTCACTCACCCACTCACCCACTCACCCACTCACTCACCCACCCACTCACTGACTCACTCACCCACTCACCCACACACTCACCCACTCACCCACTCACCCACTCACCCACTCACTCACACACTCACCCACACACTCACCCACTCACTGACCCACTCACCCACACACTCACTCACTCACTCACCCACTCACACACTCACCCACACACTCACCCACTCACTGACCCACTCACCCACACACTCACCCACACACTCACCCACTCACTCACTCACCCACTCACTCACCCACACACTCACTGACTCACTCACCCACTCACCCACCCACTCACCCACTCACCCACTCACCCACTCACTCACCCACACACTCACCCACTCGCTCACTCACCCACTCACTCACCCACTCACTCACTCACTCACCCACTCACACACTCACCCACACACTCACCCACTCACTGACCCACTCACCCACACACTCACCCACTCACTCACTCACCCACTCACTCACCCACACACTCACTGACTCACTCACCCACTCACCCACACACTCACCCACTCACCCACTCACCCACTCACCCACTCACTCACCCACACACTCACCCACTCACTCACTCACTCACCCACTCACTCACCCACTCACTCACTCACTCACCCACTCACCCACTCACTCACCCACTCACCCACACACTCACTCACTCACCCACTCACCCACTCACTCACCCATACACTCACCCACTCACTCACCCACACACTCACTCACTCACCCACTCACCCACTCACTCACCCACACACTCACCCACTCACTCACCCACTCACCCACTCACTCACCCACACACTCACCCACTCACCCACACACTCACTGACTCACCCACTCACTCACTCACTCACCCACTCACCCACACATTCACTCACTCACCCACTCACCCACTCACTCACCCACACACTCACCCACTCACTCACTCACTCACCCACCCACTCACTCATCCACTCACTTACCCACTCACCCACTCACTCACCCACTCACCCACTCACCCACTCACTCACCCACACACTCACCCACTCACCCACTCACTCACCCACTCACTCACCCACACACTCACCCACTCACCCACTCACCCACTCACTCACCCACACACTCACCCACTCACTCACTTACTCACCCACTCACTCACCCATACACTCACCCATACACTCACCCACTCACCCACTCACTCACCTACCCACTCACTCACTCACCCACTCACCCACACACTCACCCACTCACTCACTCACTCACCCACACACTCACCCACCCACTCACCCACTCACTGACTCACCCACTCACTCACCCACTCACCCACACACTCACTCACTCACCCACTCACTCACTCACTCACCAACTCACCTACCCACTCACTCACTCACCCACTCACTCACCCACTCACCCACACACTCACTGACTCACCCACTCACTCACCCACTCACCCACACACTCACTCACTCACCCACTCACTCACTCACTCACCCACTCACTCACCCACACACTCACCCACTCACCCACTCACTCACCCACTCACTCACCCACACACTCACCCACTCACCCACTCACTCACCCACACACTCACCCACTCACTCACTCACTCACCCACTCACTCACCCATACACTCACCCATACACTCACCCACTCACCCACTCACTCACCTACCCACTCACTCACTCACTCACCCACTCACCCACACACTCACCCACTCACTCACTCACCCACACACTCACCCACCCACTCACCCACTCACTGACTCACCCACTCACTCACCCACTCACCCACACACTCACTCACTCACCCACTCACTCACTCACTCACCTACTCACCTACCCACTCACTCACTCACCCACTCACCCACACACTCACCCACTCACTCACCCACTCACCCACCCAACTCACCCACTCACTCACTCATCCTCCCTCCCACTCACTCACTCACTCACCCACTCACTCACTCACCCACTCACTCACTCACTCACCCACTCACTCACTCACCCACTCACCCACCCAACTCACCCACTCACTCACTCATCCTCCCTCCCACTCACTCACTCACTCACCCACTCACTCACTCACTCACCCACTCACTCACTCACCCACTCACTCACTCACCCACTCAACCACCCAACTCACCCACTCACCCACCCAACTCACCCACTCACTCACTCACTCACCCACTCACTCACTCACTCACTCACCCACTCACTCACCAAATCACTCACCCAATCACTCACCCAATCACTCACTCACTCACTCACCCACTCACTCACTCACTCACCCACTCACTCACCCTCCCACTCACTCACTCACTCACCCACTCACTCACCTACTCACTCTCTCACCCACTCACTCACTGACCCACACACTCACTCTCTCACCCACTCACCCACACACTCACTCACTCACCCTCCCACTCACTCACTCACTCACCCACTCACTCACCCACTCACTGACTTACCCACTCACTCACCCACTCACTCACTCACCCACTCACTCACTCACCCACTCACTCACCCACTCACTCATTCACTCATACACACTCACTCAACCACTCACTCACCCACTCACTCACCCACCCACTCACTCACTCACTCACCCACTCACTCACCCAACTCACTCACCCACTCACTCACTCACTCACTCACCCTCTCACTCACTCACTCACCCACTCACTCACCCACTCACTCACCCACTCACTCACTCACCCACTCACTCACACACTCACTCAGTCAAACACTCACTCACTCACCCACTCACTCATTCACTCACTCACCCACTCACTCACCTACTCTCTCTCTCACCCACTCACTCACTGACCCACACACTCACTCTCTCACCCACTCACTCACCCACTCACTCACTCACCCACTCACTCACTCACTCACCCACTCACTCACCCACTCACTCATCCACTCTCTCACCCACTCACTCACTGACCCACCCACTCACTCACTGACCCACTCACTCACTCACCCACCCACTCACTCACTCACTCACCCATCTCACTCACTCACCCACTCACCCACTCACTCACTCACTCACCCACTCACTCACTCACCCACTCACTCATTCACTCATACACTCACTCAGTCACACACTCACTCACTCACCCACTCACTCACCCACTCACTCATTCACTCACACACACTCACTCACACACACACTCACTCACACACACTCACTCACTCACCCACTCACTCACCCACTCACTCACTCACTCACCCACTCACTCACCCACTCACTCACTCACCCTCCCACTCACTCACTCACCCACTCACCCACCTATCTCCTTCCCTTGCCCCCTCTCTCTTTGTTACGTCACATCCGTACCATGCACCTCCACCTTACTACCATTGCTACCACACTGTGTAACAACTTCTTCTCTGAATGTTGTCCCTGAGTAGTTAGTGTTATTTCTTAATCGCTCATGCATCAAAAGTACACATAATAGGTCTTCATAATTCCCCACAAACTTTGCTTTGGCGACCAGGACAGCGATTCTTTGTAAATCTGCATATTTTGCAGAACATTCCAGATAGATTCAGTGCCGAGTCAACTTGGAGTAACTTCTAGAACATTTTGATTTCAAGCTTTCCGTGACTGCAGTGATTCACATTCTTGGTTCTTTCGGTTAAAGTCACCACCACGTTAGTGGGGAAACAATAAAATAACAATAAAAAATATAAAACGATAAAATTCTCACGACGTTTCGACTGCAACACAAGAAGCAATCATCATCATCAGGCGTGAAAACCACGGCGAGAAAAATTTGAACAAAAAGTGGCGGTTATTTTATAGGAATAGGTTTTTACCCTTTTAACTGGCACAAAAACTGACACCTTTATTCAAGGCATCGTGTTTGCAAAAACCACAACACAAGCAGTTAAAATGCAAAGAAAAAAGACAACTCTGATAATAATATTGGAACTGTCCTTGAATTTGATTGGTCCACACCCGAGACGGCTTTTCTTGTGGTTATTGCAAACATGATGCCTTGAATAAAGGTGTCAGTTTTTTTGTGCCAGTTAAAAGGTTAAAAACCTATTCCTATATCTTGTTTCTGGCAAAGGAGGTCTCATAATGACGGTTATTTTTTTAACGTTATAGCACCGCGGAGAGCGATTTGACACTTTTTGTTCAGATGGACGAGTCCGTCTACGTTCTAGAACGTTCTAGAACGTTCCAGTAATATAAAATCGCCGTATAAACCGCAGGGCGGCTCAAGCGCGCCGGTTCGCTTTAGCTCCAGCGGCCCAAGCGGGTGCATGGCTGCATCAAGGGGTCTGCAAGCGTTGGTGCCCAGACACGTTCTTTGCCATGTCTGCGAACCGATTCATCAAGAGAACAGCGGAAGGAAAAAAATAAATAAACCCCACTCTATTGGAGGCATCTTGCCAAGATGTGCGAGGCCCTGCAAGGCGATTTGTCGGCGTGCCTGTCGGGGGATCGAGACAACCCCCCTAAGGGCACCTCATTTCAACCTGCGAGCAATGCAATGCAATGCAAAAAAAAACCAAAAAACTGACTCTACAAGGTAAGACGGACAATTTTTTTTGCTCGGAATTTGACGTTATGAAAAAAAAATGTAAAAGAAAAATTTACATTTTTTTAAAAAAATTTTTTGTGACAATTTGCGTTTAATTTCATTTTAAGACCTTTTACAATTTTCAACGTTACCGGACGAAAAAAAATACATCGCGCGTGGGAAAAAAAACGTCGCGTGAATCTCTCACGAGATCACGGGTTTTAAACGAACGTATTTTATTTTTGTTAGGATGGTAGAGAGTGGATAAGTGGCCCGTGAACATCGACTAGTCGCTTTCCCGACCGCAGGAATCACTCTTTGGTTATTTCGGCCAAGTCACGTGGAAATAATAACAGGTCCCTGCAGGGTGGGCTGGTAGGAACATTGGAATTTAGCGCAATTTCACGACATTGTTTACGTAAAATTGTGCAAGTTGGGAGCGTCTTCCCACCTTTTTTGCCCTCGAAATCGTTGGGGGTTCTTCGGACAAATTAACCTCCGTAGAGGAAACGCTGGTGGAAACGCTCCCACGTTCTCTCCCCCCTTGAGTTTATCAAGGCGAGCATCGGGGGACACGGGACTTTGAGGGGACGTCCTACAGCCCACCGTGCCGTAGTTCTCCACCAGAGTCTCGACCAGCCCCGAGTAGTTTTTAGACCTTGCGATCGCCCTTGCTAAGTGAGCTTCTTTCGGGGAAATCATCACGCGCCGGGATCTTCCTTCATCTGCGGTCCGACGGAAGACGCCGGCCTTTGACCTCCGCCTCAGGCAGCTTAGGGAAGAAGCCTTGAAGGTACTTGAAGGCTGCCGACTCCTCAATCAACAGCTCTGGCAAAAAAAATTTGTTTCGCTGGGCCCAAATTCGACGCGCAGCGGTGACGTCAGCAGCTTCCGGGTGTCGACCAGCGGCTCGTCCTCACATGGGAACTCGTTCCGCTGTGGCCAGTCCCGCACTGTGGTCGTGCGCCTTGGTGTCCCCGCTGTCCCGAAGGCAAAGCTGGCAGGGAAACTTGGCGAAACCCGCCTTGGAGACCCATCAGGAATGGCACCATTTTGAAGTGTCCGATGACCTCCCAGCCGTACCCATCGTACTTGGAGGCGCCCAGCGGGGTCTTGACGCTGTTGGAAGTCCTCTTCGAGGTGCACCGAGCGAGCCAGGGGAAGGGACGGGGTTTACTTAATAATGGGGGGGTGGTTTTTCCCCCCTTTTATTTCCGGCAACAAAACTTTAACCTTTTTAACAAGGATTCACGTTTATTGCTTTAACCACAATACCTGCAGTCAACATCCAAACAACAAAAAAACACACACACTATGATAATATATATGTGGCATTGTCCTTGAGACTGATTGGTCCACACCAAGGGACGGCTTTCTCTTGAGCCTCCACCCAATTGGTGCTCGACCAGATGACGTCAAAAGGCGTCACACAGCTCAAAGACAATGCCGCTATCAAAGTAATGAGGGCTCGGGGTGAGCATCTACATCATCATCAGACCTCCTTTGCCAGTACCAACATGTAATAATAATAATAGGGGTTTTCCCCTTTTTTCTGGCAACAAACTGAAACCTTTTTAACAAGGATTCACGTTTACTGCATTAAGCACCAATACCTGCAGTCAACATGCAAACAAAAAACACCACACACACACTATGATAATATATATGTGGCATTGTCCTTGAGACTGATTGGTCCACACCAAGGGACGGCTTTCTCTTGAGCCTCGACCCAATTGGTGCTCGACCACATGACGCCAGAAGGCGTCACACAGCTCAAAGACAATGCCACATATATGATCGTAGTGTGTGTTTTTTTGTTTGGATGTTGACTGCAGGTATTTTGGTTAATACAGTAAACATGAATCCTTGTAAAAAGGTTAAAATTTTGTTGCCAGAAAAAAGGGGAAAACCCCTATTATTATTATTACAAGTTGGTACCGGCAAAGGAGGTCTAATGATGATGTAGATGCTCACCCCGAGCCCTCATTACTTTGCTAGCGGCATTGTCTTTGAGCTGTGTGACGCCTTTTGGCGTCGTCTGGTCGAGCACCAATTGGGTCGAGGCTCAAAAGAAAGCCGTCCCTTGGTGTGGACCAATCAGCTTCAAGGACAATGCCACATATATTATCATAGTGAGTGTGTGTTTTGTTTGTTTGCATTTTGACTGCAGGTATTGTGGTTAATACAGTAAACATGAATCCTTGTAAAAAGGTTTAAGTTTTTGTTGCCAGAAAAAAGGGGAAAACCCCTATTATTATATTTACATGTTGGTACCGGCAAAGGAGGTCTAATGATGATGTAGATGCTCACCCAGAGCCCTCATTACTTTGATAGTGGCATTGTCTTTGAGCTGTGTGACGCCTTTTGGCGTCGTCTGGTCGAGCACCAATTGGGTCGAGGCTCAAGAGAAAGCCGTCCCTTGGTGTGGACCAATCAGCTTCAAGGACAATGCCACATATATTATCATAGTGAGTGTGTGTGTTTTGTTTGTTTGCATGTTGACTGCAAGTATTGTGATTAATACAGTAGACGTGAATCCTCGTAAAAAGCCTTCAGTTTTGTTGCCAGAAAAAAGGGGAAAAGCCCTAGTATTACATGTTGGTACTGGCAAAGGAGGTCTGATGACGTAGACGGGTTATTGTTACCATTACGGAGCAGCAGCACGGCTTCGAGGCTCCTGGATGAGCTGTCAATGAAGAGGCGACACTCATTCCGGTTACAGGCGATTCCGATTGCAGAGGGCCCATCGTGACGGGTTGAACAAGCTGCGGAAATGTCTGTGACGCTTCCTCTGATCGGCGACTCGCACGATGGGCTGTAGGATGTCCCCTCGAAGTCCGCGTCCTTGATGCTCGCCTTGATGAATTCAAGGGGGAGAACGTGGGAGCGTACTCGGAGGAGCAGGGTGAGGCCCTTCCACCAGGATACACCGGACTCGGAACTGGCTTCGGCGGCGATTCCGATTGCCTGGGACAGACCGGTGACATTGTGGCAGAAGCAGAGGCCCGCCTGGACGGGTGAACAAGCCGCGGAGATGTTTGTGACGCTTCCTCTGACCTGGGACTTGGGTGCCTGCGTCCAACACGTCTCACGGCTAGAGCCCGGACGTCAAAAACGCTCGGCATTGGACTTGGCGAGACCGAGATCTCTGACCAAGTCGTCGAGGTCTCTCGCTCGCCGTGGTTTCACGTGTCGCTCTCCTCAGCTCCGCGTCTGAGATCGCCACCGGGATCTACGGCGTCTTCCTCGCTCTCCGACTTGACGCTCCCTTCTAAACACGGCCGCTGTCTCTCGCTCTCTGGCTCTCTCTCTCTCCGGAGGAGGAGGAGGAGGAGGAGGAGGAGGAGGAGGAGGTGGTGGAGGAGGAGGAGGAGCGGGAACGGAGGAGTTCGGGGTACTGTGGCACCAGGGCGATGGATCAAGGAAGGTCCGGACACGCGATAGCAGGTGCATTGTTGCCAGTCCGACGTTTGGAAGCGTCCACCGTGCAGAAGTGGCAGTCGCTTGAGTGGTCGGTGGGTTCCCGCCAACTTCCTGGGATAGCGAACTTCACGGCTCTCTTATCCCCTCTTGTAAACCATCCTGACCAAAAAAATAGATTCGTTTAAACCCGCGACTAAATTTGTAAGAGATTCTCGCAACGTTTTTCACACGCGATATATTTTTTGAACAACGTTGAAAATTCTTGGTTCTTTCGGTAAAGTCACCACCACGTAGAAGGGGAAATAATAAATTAATGATACAAAATCTAAAACGATAAAATTCTCACGACGTTTCGACTGCAACACTGGCCATCATCATCAGGTGTGAAAACCACAGCAATCATCATCAGGTGTGAAAACCACAGCAATCATCATCAGGTGTGAAAACCACAGCAAGAAAAATTTGATGATTGCTGTGGTTTTCACACCTGATGATGATTGCTGTGGTTTTCACACCTGATGATGATTGCTGTGGTTTTCACACCTGATGATGATTGCTGTGGCTTTCACACCTAATGATGATTGTTGTGGCTTTCACACCTGATGATGATTACTGTGGTTTTCACAACTGATGATGATTGCTGTGGCTTTCACACCTGATGATGATTGCTGTGGTTTTCACACCTGATGATGATTGCTGTGGCTTTCACACCTGATGATGATTGCTGTGGTTTTCATACCTGATTATGATTGCTGTGGTTTTCACACCTGATGATGATTGCTGTGGTTTTCACACCTGATGATGATTGCTGTGGTTTTCACACCTGATGATGATTGCTGTGGCTTTCACACCTGATGATGATTGCTGTGGCTTTCACACCTGATGATGATTGCTGTGGTTTTCACACCTGATGATGATTGCTGTGGTTTTCACACCTTATGATGATTGCTGTGGCTTTCACACCTGATGATGATTGCTGTGGTTTTCACACCTGATGATGATTGCTGTGGTTTTCACACCTTATGATGATTGCTGTGGCTTTCACACCTGATGATGATTGCTGTGGCTTTCACACCTGATGATGATTGCTGTGGCTTTCACACCTGATGATGATTGCTGTGGCTTTCACACCTGATGATGATTGCTGTGGTTTTCACACCTTATGATGATTGCTGTGGCTATCACACCTGATGATGATTGCTGTGGCTTTCACACCTGATGATGATTGCTGTGGTTTTCACACCCCATGATGATTGCTGTGGCTTTCACACCTGATGATGATTGCTGTGGTTTTCACACCTGATGATGATTGCTGTGGTTTTCACACCTGATGATGATTGCTGTGGTTTTCACATCAGATGATGATTGCTGTGGTTTTCACACCTGATGATGATTGCTGTGGTTTTCACACCTGATGATGATTGTTGTGGTTTTCACACCTGATGATGATTGCTGTGGTTTTCACACCTGATGATGATCGCTGTGGTTTTCACACCTGATGATGATTGCTTGTGGTTTTCACACCTGATGATGATTGCTGTGGTTTTCACACCTGATGATGATTGCTGTGGCTTTCACACCTGATGATGATTGCTGTGGCTTTCACACCTGATGATGATTGCTGTGGCTTTCACACCTGATGATGATGATTGTTGTGGTTTTCACACCTTATGATGATTGCTGTGGCTATCACACCTGATGATGATTGCTGTGGCTTTCACACCTGATGATGATTGCTGTGGTTTTCACACCCCATGATGATTGCTGTGGCTTTCACACCTGATGATGATTGCTGTGGTTTTCACACCTGATGATGATTGCTGTGGTTTTCACACCTGATGATGATTGCTGTGGTTTTCACATCAGATGATGATTGCTGTGGCTTTCACACCTGATGATGATTGCTGTGGCTTTCACACCTGATGATGATTGCTGTGGCTTTCACACCTGATGATGATTGTTGTGGTTTTCACACCTTATGATGATTGCTGTGGCTATCACACCTGATGATGATTGCTGTGGCTTTCACACCTGATGATGATTGCTGTGGTTTTCACACCCCATGATGATTGCTGTGGCTTTCACACCTGATGATGATTGCTGTGGTTTTCACACCTGATGATGATTGCTGTGGTTTTCACACCTGATGATGATTGCTGTGGTTTTCACATCAGATGATGATTGCTGTGGTTTTCACACCTGATGATGATTGCTGTGGTTTTCACACCTGATGATGATTGTTGTGGTTTTCACACCTGATGATGATTGCTGTGGTTTTCACACCTGATGATGATCGCTGTGGTTTTCACACCTGATGATGATTGCTTGTGGTTTTCACACCTGATGATGATTGCTGTGGTTTTCACACCTGATGATGATTGCTGTGGCTTTCACACCTGATGATGATTGCTGTGGCTTTCACACCTGATGATGATTGCTGTGGCTTTCACACCTGATGATGATGATTGTTGTGGTTTTCACACCTTATGATGATTGCTGTGGCTATCACACCTGATGATGATTGCTGTGGCTTTCACACCTGATGATGATTGCTGTGGTTTTCACACCCCATGATGATTGCTGTGGCTTTCACACCTGATGATGATTGCTGTGGTTTTCACACCTGATGATGATTGCTGTGGTTTTCACACCTGATGATGATTGCTGTGGTTTTCACATCAGATGATGATTGCTGTGGCTTTCACACCTGATGATGATTGCTGTGGCTTTCACACCTGATGATGATTGCTGTGGCTTTCACACCTGATGATGATTGTTGTGGTTTTCACACCTTATGATGATTGCTGTGGCTATCACACCTGATGATGATTGCTGTGGCTTTCACACCTGATGATGATTGCTGTGGTTTTCACACCCCATGATGATTGCTGTGGCTTTCACACCTGATGATGATTGCTGTGGTTTTCACACCTGATGATGATTGTTGTGGTTTTCACACCTGATGATGATTGTTGTGGTTTTCACACCTAATGATGATCGCTGTGGTTTTCACACCTGATGATGATTGCTTGTGGTTTTCACACCTGATGATGATTGCTGTGGTTTTCACACCTGATGATGATTGCTGTGGCTTTCACACCTGATGATGATGATGATGATTACTGCTTGTGTTGCAGCCGAAACGTCGTGAGAATTTTATCGTTTTATATTTTCATTGTTATTTTATTGTTTCCCCATCTACGTGGTGGTGACTTTAAACCCGAAAGAACCAAGAACGTGAATCCCTGCAGTCGAACATTTAACGTTGAGAATTGTTCAACCAAATGCGCCTTGCAGGCCCCGCACATCTTGGGCAAGATGCTTCCAACGGAGTCTTTTTTTTTCTCTCTCGCTTGTTCCCTTGCTGAATTGGTTCGCAGACATCGCAAAGGAGGCGTCTCTGCCCGGCGCTTGCAGGCCCCTTGATGCCGCCTGAGGACAATGCAGCCATGCATCCGCTTAGGCCTCTGGAGCTAAACCGAGCCGGTGGGCTCAAGGCGCCCGGCGTTTACGCGGCGATTTAAATCACCCTGGCGTCCACAAGCTAAGTCGCCTCAGGTCTGCGGTAGTAGCTACATTGGAGAAACCAAACGACATGCCTCGGACCGCATGCGTGAACACAAAGCAGACCTGAAACACGGTAGGACCAACACCTCGGCCGTGGCAGATCACTGTTATAATTCAGTAGGCTCACATGACATTGACTTCTCCAAGACGGAGGTTCTTTGTAAGCCATCTGGCTACCATGAGAGTTTCGTTCATTGGGGCTATCCACATATACAAGCACAGAGACAATTTCAACCGAGAAGATGGATTCTGGCTTAGCAATCATTGGAAAGATTTGATAAACCATTTCAGGTCTAAATTGATTGTTCACGCTTACGGTGGCTTTCAGACAGCATACATTAATTTTCCGTCTCCCCCCTCCTCTTTTCAGAACATAGATGGACTCGTCCTTCGAAATAAACTGCCAAATCTCTGCGCGTGGCGCTAACGTTTTGTTATAAATAAAGAAATACACCGTTTAAAAATAAATAAATGTATGCAAACCGACACACCTGATGACGACCGTTTGTGTTACGGTCGAAACGTCGTGAGAATTTTTTGTTATTGTTTTATATATATTTTATTACTTTATTGTTTCCCTTCAACGTGGTGACTTTACCGAAAGAGCTAAGAATATGAATCACTGCAGTCACGAAAGCTTCAAATCAAAGAGCTACTCCCAAGTTTACGGAACCTGTCTGGAACGTTCTTGGAAAACTGGCCAACTTCGAAAGCGTCACTCTCACGGTGCCAACGGCAGAAGTTTGCGGTGAATTACGGCCACCGTGTGCACCACAAGCGGTTGGAAAATGAAACGAACCCAGGGACGGCGGTTCGTTTTATTTTCGTCGGGAAGTTTCATCAGCCGTCGACACCACGTGTCCGTAGGTGTGTCTGTTGACCCCGCCCCCTCCACTCTTTGTGACGTCACAGCCGTACCATGCCCCTCCACCTTGATGAGTCGGCACCCATTGGCGGCCCCGGGGCCGCCTCCAGCCGGGCATCCACCGCCGCCACCGCCGCCGCCGCCTCTACCGCCTCCACCGCCTCCACCGCCTCCGCCGCCACCGCCGCCACCGCCACCGCCTCCGCCGCCACCGCCGCCACCGCCACCGCCTCCACCGCCTCCACCGCCTCCACCGCCTCCACCACCACCACCACCACCGCCACCACCGCCACCACCGCCCGTGCCACTCGGCGCTGTGCTCAGCTGCTGGTGCTGATTCTGCTGCTGCCTTCGTGCGAGCTTCTTCATCTGAGCAGCGGGGAAAAGGAAAACGGGTCCGGACAAAGGTCCCCCAGGTAGCCTCTGGCAGGCTGCAGGGGCAAGTGCTGTGAGAAAGCAGCAACACCTACACACAGACAAAGGTCACCTGTGTAGCCTCGGGCAGGCTGCAGGGGCAAGTGCTGTGAGTAGCAGCACTTGCCCCTACACACAGACAAAGCTCCCCCGTGTAGCCTCGGTCAGGCTGCAGGGGCAAGTGCTGTGAGTAGCAGCAACACCTACACACAGACAAAGGTCTCCCGTGTAGCCTCGGGCAGGCTGCAGGGGCAAGTGCTGTGAGTAGCAGCAACACCTACACACAGACAAAGGTCCCCCGTGTAGCCTCTGGCAGGCTGCAGGGGCAAGTGCTGTGAGTAGCAGCACTTGCCCCTACACACAGACAAAGGTCCCCCGTGTAGCCTCTGGCAGGCTGCAGGGGCAAGTGCTGTGAGTAGCAGCACTTGCCCCTACACACAGACAAAGGTCCCCCGTGTAGCCT
Source organism: Petromyzon marinus (assembly GCF_048934315.1). Lineage (NCBI taxonomy): Eukaryota > Metazoa > Chordata > Hyperoartia > Petromyzontiformes > Petromyzontidae > Petromyzon > Petromyzon marinus. Next base: position 6,034,014 of record NC_133740.1, on the reverse strand, counting down.
CGGGCAGGCTGTAGGGGCAAGTGCTGTGAGTAGCAGCACTTGCCCCTACACACAGACAAAGGTCCCCAGTGTAGCCTCTGGCAGGCTGCAGGGGCAAGTGCTGTGAGTAGCAGCAGCACCTACACACAGACAAAGTTCCCCCGTGTAGTCTCTAACAGGCTGCAGGGGCAAGTGCTGTTAGCGAGCACCTCAAACACAGACACAGACAAAGCTCCCCCGTGTAGCCTCTGGCAGGCTGCAGCGGCAAGTGCTGTGAGTAGCAGCACTTGCCCATACACACAGACAAAGGTCCCCCGTGTAGCCTCTGGCAGGCTGCAGGGGCAAGTGCTGTGAGTAGCGAGCATCTCACACACAGACACAGACAAAGGTCCCCCGTGTAGCCTCTGGCAGGCTGCAGGGGCAAGTGCTGTGAGTATCAGCAACACCTATGACGGTACTGTAGACACTGTGGCACACAGTAGCAGCACATTAGGGTAGCGGAGCAGTGTGTCAGTGTAGCGGTGTGTCAGTGTGTCAGTGTAGCGGTGTGTCAGTGTGTCAGCGTAGCGGTGTGTCAGTGTAGCGGTGTGTCAGTGTGTCAGTGTAGCGGTGTGTCAGTGTGTCAGTGTAGCGGTGTGTCAGTGTAGTGGTGTGTCAGTGTGTCAGTGTGACAGTGTGTCAGTGTGTCAGTGAGTCAGTGTGTCACTGTGTCAGTGTGACAGTGTGTCACTGTGTCAGTGTGTCAGTGTGTCAGTGTGACAGTGGGTCACTGTGTCAGTGTGTCACTGTGTCAGTGTGTCAGTGTGTCACTGTGTCAGTGTGTCAGTGTGTCAGTGTGACAGTGTGTCAGTGTGTCAGTGTAGCGGTGTGTCAGTGTGTCAGTGTGACAGTGTGTCAGTGTGTCAGTGTGTCAGTGTGTCAGTGTAGCGGTGTGTCAGTGTGTCAGTGTAGCGATGTGTCAGTGTAGTGGTGTGTCAGTGTGTCAGTGTGACAGTGTGTCAGTGTGTCAGTGAGTCAGTGTGTCACTGTGTCAGTGTGACAGTGTGTCACTGTGTCAGTGTGTCAGTGTGACAGTGGGTCACTGTGTCAGTGTGTCACTGTGTCAGTGTGTCAGTGTGTCACTGTGTCAGTGTGTCAGTGTGTCAGTGTGACAGTGTGTCAGTGTGTCAGTGTAGCGGTGTGTCAGTGTGTCAGTGTGACAGTGTGTCAGTGTGACAGTGTGTCAGTGTGTCAGTGTAGCGGTGTGTCAGTGTAGCGGTATGTCAGTGTGTCAGTGTGACAGTGTGTCAGTGTGACAGTGTGTCAGTGTGTCAGTGTAGCGGTGTGTCAGTGTAGCGGTGTGTCAGTTTAGCGGTGTGTCAGTGTAGCGGTGTGTCAGTGTGTCAGTGTAGCGGTGTGTCAGTGTAGCGGTGTGTCAGTGTAGCGGTGTGTCAGTGTGTCAGTGTGACAGTGTGTCAGTGTGTCAGTGTGTCACTGTGTCAGTGTAGCGGTGTGTGAGTGTGTCAGTGTGTCAGTGTAGCGGTGTGTCAGTGTAGCGGTGTGTCAGTGTGTCAGTGTGGCAGTGTGTCAGTGTGTCAGTGTGTCACTGTGTCAGTGTGTCAGTGTGTCAGTGTAGCGGTGTGTCAGTGTGTCAGTGTGTCAGTGTAGCGGTGTGTCAGTGTAGCGGTGTGTCAGTGTGTCAGTGTGTCAGTGAAGCGGTGTGTCAGTGTGTCAGTGTGACAGTGTGTCAGTGTGTCAGTGTGACAGTGTGTCAGTGTGTCAGTGTAGCGGTGTGTCAGTGTGTCAGTGTGACAGTGTGTCAGTGTGACAGTGTGTCAGTGTGTCAGTGTAGCGGTGTGTCAGTGTAGCGGTGTGTCAGTGTGTCAGTGTGACAGTGTTTCAGTGTGACAGTGTGTCAGTGTGTCAGTGTAGCGGTGTGTCAGTGTAGCGGTGTGTCAGTGTGTCAGTGTAGCGGTGTGTCAGTGTAGAGGTGTGTCAGTGTAGCGGTGTGTCAGTGTGTCAGTGTGTCACTGTGTCAGTGTGTCAGTGTAGCGGTGTGTCAGTGTAGCTTTGTGTCAGTGTGACAGTGTGTCAGTGTGTCAGTGTGTCAGTGTAGCGGTGTGTCAGTGTGTCAGTGTGGCAGTGTGTCAGTGTGTCAGTGTAGCGGTGTGTCAGTGTGTCAGTGTGGCAGTGTGTCAGTGTAGCGGTGTGTCAGTGTAGCGGTGTGTCAGTGTGTCAGTGTGTCAGTGTGTCACTGTGTCACTCTGTCAGTGTGTCAGTGTGACAGTGTGTCACTGTGTCAGTGTGTCAGTGTGTCAGTGTGTCACTGTGTCACTCTGTCAGTGTGTCAGTGTGTCAGTGTGTCACTGTGTCAGTGTGTCAGTGTGTCAGTGTGTCAGTGTAGCAGTGTAGCGGTGTGTCAGTGTGTCAGTGTAGCTGTGTGTCAGTGTGTCAGTGTAGCGGTGTGTCAGTGTAGCAGTGTGTCAGTGTAGCGGTGTGTCAGTGTGTCAGTGTGTCAGTGTGAAAGTGTGTCAGTGTAGCGGTGTGTCAGTGTGTCAGTGTGACAGTGTGACAGTGTGTCAGTGTGTCACTGTGTCAGTGTGTCACTGTGTCAGTGTGACAGTGTGTCAGTGTGACAGTGTGTCAGTGTGACAGTGTGACAGTGTGTCACTGTGTCACTGCGTCACTGTGTCAGTGTGACAGTGTGTCAGTGTGACACTGTGACAGTGTGTCAGCGTGTCAGTGTGACAGTGTGTCAGTGTGTCACTGTGACAGTGTGTCAGCGTGTCAGTGTGTCAGTGTGTCAGCGTAGCGGTGTGTCAGTGTAGCGGTGTGTCAGTGTGTCAGTGTAGCGGTGTGTCAGTGTGTCAGTGTGTCAGTGTAGCGGTGTGTCAGTGTGTCAGTGTAGCGGTGTGTCAGTGTAGTGGTGTGTCAGTGTGTCAGTGTGACAGTGTGTCAGTGTGTCAGTGAGTCAGTGTGTCACTGTGTCAGTGTGACAGTGTGTCACTGTGTCAGTGTGTCAGTGTGACAGTGGGTCACTGTGTCAGTGTGTCACTGTGTCAGTGTGTCAGTGTGTCACTGTGTCAGTGTGTCAGTGTGACAGTGTGTCAGTGTGTCAGTGTAGCGGTGTGTCAGTGTGTCAGTGTGACAGTGTGTCAGTGTGACAGTGTGTCAGTGTGTCAGTGTAGCGGTGTGTCAGTGTAGCGGTGTGTCAGTGTGTCAGTGTGACAGTGTGTCAGTGTGACAGTGTGTCAGTGTGTCAGTGTAGCGGTGTGTCAGTGTAGCGGTGTGTCAGTTTAGCGGTGTGTCAGTGTAGCGGTGTGTCAGTGTGTCAGTGTAGCGGTGTGTCAGTGTAGCGGTGTGTCAGTGTAGCGGTGTGTCAGTGTGTCAGTGTGACAGTGTGTCAGTGTGTCACTGTGTCAGTGTAGCGGTGTGTGAGTGTGTCAGTGTGTCAGTGTGTCAGTGTAGCGGTGTGTCAGTGTAGCGGTGTGTCAGTGTGTCAGTGTGTCAGTGTAGCGGTGTGTCAGTGTGTCAGTGTAGCGGTGTGTCAGTGTAGCGGTGTGTCAGTGTGTCAGTGTGTCAGTGTAGCGGTGTGTCAGTGTGTCAGTGTGACAGTGTGTCAGTGTGTCAGTGTGACAGTGTGTCAGTGTGTCAGTGTAGCGGTGTGTCAGTGTGTCAGTGTGACAGTGTGTCAGTGTGACAGTGTGTCAGTGTGTCAGTGTAGCGGTGTGTCAGTGTAGCGGTGTGTCAGTGTGTCAGTGTGACAGTGTGTCAGTGTGACAGTGTGTAAGTGTGTCAGTGTAGCGGTGTGTCAGTGTAGCGGTGTGTCAGTGTGTCAGTGTAGCGGTGTGTCAGTGTAGAGGTGTGTCAGTGTAGCGGTGTGTCAGTGTGTCAGTGTGACAGTGTGTCAGTGTGTCAGTGTAGCGGTGTGTCAGTGTAGCTTTGTGTCAGTGTGACAGTGTGTCAGTGTGTCAGTGTGTCAGTGTAGCGGTGTGTCAGTGTGTCAGTGTGGCAGTGTGTCAGTGTAGCGGTGTGTCAGTGTAGCGGTGTGTCAGTGTGTCAGTGTGACAGTGTGTCAGTGTGTCAGTGTGTCAGTGTGTCACTGTGTCAGTGTGTCAGTGTGTCAGTGTGTCACTGTGTCACTCTGTCAGTGTGTCAGTGTGACAGTGTGTCACTGTGTCAATGTGTCAGTGTGTCACTGTGTCACTCTGTCAGTGTGTCAGTGTGTCAGTGTGTCACTGTGTCAGTGTGTCAGTGTGTCAGTGTGTCAGTGTGTCAGTGTAGCGGTGTGTCAGTGTGTCAGTGTGTCAGTGTAGCTGTGTGTCAGTGTGTTAGTGTAGCGGTGTGTCAGTGTAGCAGTGTGTCAGTGTAGCGGTGTGTCAGTGTGTCAGTGTGTCAGTGTGAAAGTGTGTCAGTGTGTCAGTGTGACAGTGTGACAGTGTGTCAGTGTAGCGGTGTGTCAGTGTGTCAGTGTGTCACTGTGTCACTGTGTCAGTGTGACAGTGTGTCAGTGTGACAGTGTGTCAGTGTGACAGTGTGACAGTGTGTCACTGTGTCACTGCGTCACTGTGTCAGTGTGACAGTGTGTCAGTGTGACACTGTGACAGTGTGTCAGCGTGTCAGTGTGACAGTGTGTCAGTGTGTCACTGTGACAGCGTGACAGTGTGTCAGTGTGTCAGTGTGTTACCGTGTCAGTGTGTCACTGTGTCACTGTGTCAGTGTGTCAGTGTGTCACTGTGTCAGTGTGACAGTGTGTCAGTGTGTCACTGTGACAGCGTGACAGTGTGACAGTGTGTCAGTGTGTCACTGTGTCAGTGTGTCACTGTGTCACTGTGTCAGTGTGTCAGTGTGACAGTGTGTCACTGTGTTAGTGTGTCAGTGTGTCACTGTGTCAGTGTGTTAGTGTGACAGTGTGTCACTGTGTCAGTGTGACAGTGTGACAGTGTGTCAGTGTGTCAGTGTGTCAGTATGACAGTGTGTCAGTGTGTCACTGTGTCACTGTGACAGTGTGTCAGTGTGTCAGTGTGACAGTGTGTCAGTGTGTCAATGTGTCACTGTGTCAATGTGACAGTGTGTCAGTGTGTCAGTGTGTCACTGTGTCAGTGTGTCACTGTGTCACTGTGTCAGTGTGTCACTGTGTCAGTGTGTCACTGTGTCAGTGTGTCATTGTGACAGTGTGTCAGTGTGTCAGTGTGTCACTGTGTCACTGTGTCAGTGTGTCAGTGTGTCACTGTGTCACTGTGTCACTGTGTCAGTGTGTCACTGTGGCAGTGTGACAGTGTGTCACTGTGTCAGTGTGTCAGTGTGTCAGTGTGTCAGTGTAGCGGTGTGTCAGTGTGTCAGTGTGTCAGTGTAGCGGTGTGTCAGTGAGTCAGTGTGTCAGTGTGTCAGTGTAGCGGTGTGTCAGTGTAGTGGTGTGTCAGTGAGTCAGTGTGACAGTGTGTCAGTGTGTCACTGTGTCAGTGTGTCACTGTGTCAGTGTGTCAGTGTGACAGTGTGTCACTGTGTCAGTGTGACAGTGTGTCACTGTGTCAGTGTGTCAGTGTGTCAGTGTGACAGTGTGTCAGTGTGTCACTGTGTCAGTGTGTCAGTGTGTCAGTGTGTCACTGTGTCAGTGTGTCAGTGTGACAGTGTGTCACTGTGTCAGTGTGACAGTGTGTCAGTGTGTCACTGTGTCAGTGTGTCACTGTGTCAGTGTGTCACTGTGTCACTGTCACTGTGACAGTGTGTCAGTGTGTCACTGTGTCACTGTGTCAGTGTGTCACTATGTCACTTTGTCAGTGTGTCAGTGTGTCAGTGTGACAGTGTGTCACTGTGTCAGTGTGACAGTGTGTCAGGGTGTCAGTGTGTCACTGTGTCACTGTGTCAGTGTGTCAGTGTATCAGTGTGTCACTGTGTCACTGTGTCAGTGTGTCCTGTGTCAGTGTGTCACTGTGTCACTGTGTCAGTGTGTCAGTGTTTCACTGTGTCAGTGTTTCACTGTGTCAATGTGTCAGTGTGTCAGTGTGTCACTGTGTCACTGTGACAGTGTGTCAGTGTGTCACTGTGTCAGTGTGTCAGTGTGACAGTGTGTCAGTGTGTCACGGTGTCAGTGTGTCAGTGTGTTAGTGTGTCACTGTGTCACTGTGTCAGTGTGTCACTGTGTCAGTGTGTCAGTGTGTCACTGTGTCAGTGTGACAGTGTGTCAGTGTGTCACTGTGTCAGTGTGTCACTGTGTCACTGTGTCAGTGTGTCACTGTGACAGTGTGTCAGTGTGTCACGGTGTCACTGTGTCAGTGTGTCAGTGTGTCAGTGTGTCACTGTGTCAGTGTGTCAGTGTCACTGTGTCAGTGTGTCACTGTGTCAGTGTGTCACTGTGTCAGTGTGACAGTGTGTCAGTGTGTCAGTGTGTCACTGTGTCACTGTGTCAGTGTGTCACTGTGTCAGTGTGTCAGTGTGACAGTGTGACAGTGTGTCACTGTGTCACTGTGTCAGTGTGTCACTGTGTCAGTGTGTCAGTGTGACAGTGTGTCAGTGTGTCAGTGTGTCAGTGTGACAGTGTGTCAGTGTGTCACTGTGTCAGTGTGTCAGTGTCCCTGTGTCACTGTGTCAGTGTTTCACTGTGTCAGTGTGTCACTGTGTCACTGTGTCACTGTGTCAGTGTGTCAGTGTGTCACTGTGTCAGTGTGTCAGTGTGTCAGTGTGTCACTGTGTCAGTGTGTCAATGTGACAGTGTGTCAGTGTGACACTGTGTTACTGTGTCAGTGTGTCAGTGTGTCAGTGTGTCACTGTGTCAGTGTGTCAGTGTGTCACTGTGTCAGTGTGTCAGTGTGTCACTGTGTCAGTGTGTCAGTGTGTCAGTGTCTCAGTGTGTTACTGTGTCAGTGTGTCACTGTGTCAGTGTGACAGTGTGTCAGTGTGTCAGTGTGTCAGTGTGACAGTGTGTCACTGTCTCAGTGTGTCAGTGTGTCAGTGTGTCAGTGTGACAGTGTGTCAGTGTGTCACTGTGTCACTGTGTCAGTGTGTCAGTGTGTCAGTGTGTCAGTGTGACAGTGTGACAGTGTGTCACTGTGTCACTGTGTCACTGTGTCAGTGTGACAGTGTGACAGTGTGTCACTGTGACAGTGTGTCAGTGTGTCAGTGTGTCACTGTGTCAGTGTGTCACTGTGTCAGTGTGTCACTGTGTCAGTGTGTCGGTGTAGCGGTTTGTCAGTGTGTCAGTGTGTCACTGTGTCACTGTGTCAGTGTGTCAGTGTGTCAGTGTGTCACTGTGTCAGTGTGTCACTGTGTCAGTGTGTCAGTGTGTCACTGTGTCAGTGTGTCAGTGTGTCACTGTGTCAGTGTGACAGTGTGTCAGTGTGTCACTGTGTCAGTGTGTCAGTGTGTCAGTGTGTCACTGTGTCACTGTGTCACTGTGTCAGTGTGTCAGTGTGACAGTGTGTCACTGTGTCGGTGTAGCGGTGTGTCAGTGTGTCAGTGTGTCACTGTGTCACTGTGTCAGTGTGTCACTGTGTCAGTGTGTCAGTGTGTCACTGTGTCAGTGTGTCACTGTGTCACTGTGTCAGTGTGTCACTGTGTCAGTGTGTCACTGTGTCAGTGTATCACTGTGTCAGTGTGTCAGTGTGTCAGTGTGTCACTGTGTCAGTGTGTCAGTGTGTCACTGTGTCAGTGTGTCACTGTGTCACTGTGACAGTGTGTCACTGTGTCAGTGTGTCACTGTGTCAGTGTGTCAGTGTGTCAGTGTGTCAGTGTGTCACTGTGTCAGTGTGTCAGTGTGTCAGTGTGTCACTGTGACAGTGTGTCAGTGTGTCAGTGTGTCACTGTGTCAGTGTGTCAGTGTGTCAGTGTGTCACTGTGTCACTGTGTCACTGTATCACTGTGTCAGTGTGTCACTGTGTCAGTGTGTCACTGTGTCAGTGTGACAGTGTGTCACTGTGTCACTGTGACATTGTGACAGTGTGTCACTGTGACAGTGTGTCAGTGTGTCACTGTGTCACTGTGTCAGTGTGTCAGTGTGTCAGTGTGTCAGTGTGACACTGTGTCAGTGTGTCAGTTTGTCATTGCGTCAGTGTGTCACTGTGTCAGTGTGTCAGTGTGACACTGTGTCAGTGTGTCAGTGTGTCAGTGTGTCACTGTGTCACTGTGTCAGTGTGTCAGTGTGTCACTGTGTTAGTGTGTCACTGTGACAGTGTGTCAGTGTGTCACTGTGTCACTGTGTCAGTGTGTCACTGTGTCAGTGTGTCACTGTGTCACTGTGTCAGTGTGTCACTGTGTCAGTGTGTCACTGTGTCACTGTGTCAGTGTGTCAGTGTGTCACTGTGTCAGTGTGTCACTGTGTCAGTATGTCACTGTGTTAGTGTGTCAGTGTGTCAGTGTAGCTGTGTGTCGGTGTAGCGGTGTGTCAGTGTGTCAGTGTAGCTGTGTGTCGGTGTAGCGGTGTGTCAGTGTGTCAGTGTGTCAGTGTAGCTGTGTGTCGGTGTAGCGGTGTGTCAGTGTGTCAGTGTGTCAGTGTAGCTGTGTGTCGGTGTAGCTGTGTGTCAGTGTGACAGTGTGTCACTGTCTCAGTGTGTCAGTGTGTCAGTGTGTCAGTGTGTCACTGTGTCAGTGTGTCACTGTGTCACTGTGTCAGTGTGTCACTGTGTCACTGTGTCACTGTGTCACTGTGTCAGTGTGTCACTGTGTTAGTGTGTCAGTGTGTCAGTGTAGCTGTGTGTCGGTGTAGCGGTGTGTCAGTGTGTCAGTGTAGCTGTGTGTCGGTGTAGCGGTGTGTCAGTGTGTCAGTGTGTCAGTGTAGCTGTGTGTCGGTGTAGCGGTGTGTCAGTGTGTCAGTGTAGCTGTGTGTCGGTGTAGCTGTGTGTCAGTGTGACAGTGTGTCACTGTCTCAGTGTGTCAGTGTGTCAGTGTGTCAGTGTGTCACTGTGTCACTGTGTCAGTGTGTCACTGTGTCACTGTGTCAGTGTGTCACTGTGTCACTGTGTCAGTGTGTCACTGTGTCACTGTGTCAGTGTGTCACCTTGGCGCGCTGGTTCTGGAACCAGACTTGCACCACCCGCACGTTCAAGCCGGTCTCAGCAGCGAGCATCTCCCTCACCTGGGCGGGGTCAGGGGGCGGGGTCAGGTGTCAGAGGTCAGGGTCAGGGGCGTGGTCAGGGGGCGGGGTCATAGGGCAGGGTCAGGGGGCGTGGTCGGGGGGCGGGGTCACGGGCAGGGTCAAAGGTCAGGGGGCGGGGTCAGGGTCAGGGGGCAGGGTCAGAGGGCAGGGACAGGGTGCAGGATCAGAGGGCAGGGACAGGGGGCAGGGTCAGAGGGCAGGGTCAGGGGTGGGGTCAAATGGCAGGGTCAGGGAGCAGGGTCAGGGGGCAGGGTCAGATGGCGGGGTCAGGGGGCGGGGTCAGAGGGCAGGGTCAGGGAGCAGGGTCAGGGGGCAGGGTCAGAGGGCGGGGTCAGGGGGCGGGGTCAGAGGGCAGGGTCAGGGGGCAGGGTCAATGAGTGGGATAGTAAGTGAGTGTATGAGTGAGTGGGTGGGTGAGTGTATGAGTGAGTGTATCAGTGAGTGAGTGGGTGAGTGAGTGTATGAGTGGGTGGGTGGGTGAGTGAGTGTATGAGTGGGTGGCTGGGTGAGTGTATGAGTGAGTGTATGAGTGAGTGAGTGGGTGAGTGAGTGTATGAGTGGGTGGGTGGGTGAGTGTATGAGTGAGTGGGTGGGTGAGTGTATGAGTGAGTGTATGAGTGAGTGAGTGGGTGAGTGAGTGTATGAGTGGGTGGGTGGGTGAGTGAGTGTATGAGTGGGTGGCTGGGTGAGTGTATGAGTGAGTGTATGAGTGAGTGAGTGGGTGAGTGAGTGTATGAGTGGGTGGGTGGGTGAGTGTATGAGTGAGTGGCTGGGTGAGTGTATGAGTGAGTGGCTGGGTGAGTGAGTGTATGAGTGAGTAGGTGGCTGGGTGAGTGAGTGTATGAGTGAGTGGCTGGGTGAGTGAGTGTATGAGTGAGTGGGTGAGTGAGTGATTGTATGAGTGAGTGGGTGGCTGGGTGAGTGAGTGAGTGGGTGAGTGGGTGAGTGAGTGTATGGGTGAGTGTATGAGTGAGTGGGTGAGTGAGTGTATGAGTGTATGAGTGAGTGTATGAGTGAGTGGGTGAGTGTATGAGTGAGTGAGTGTATGAGTGAGTGAGTGTATGGGTGAGTGAGTGTATGGGTGAGTGAGTGTATGAGTGAGTGTATGAGTGAGTGTTTGAGTGAGTGAGTGTATGAGTGAGTGAGTGAGTGTATGAGTGAGTGAGTGTATGAGTGAGTGGGTGAATGAGTGAGTGTATGGGTGAGTGTATGAGTGAGTGGGTGAGTGAGTGAGTGTATGAGTAAGTGTATGAGTGGGTGAGTGAGTGTATGAGTGAGTGAGTGGGTGAGTGAGTGTATGAGTGAGTGAGTGAGTGTATGAGTGAGTGGGTGAGTGAGTGAGTGTATGGGTGAGTGTATGAGTGAGTGGGTGAGTGAGTGAGTGGGTGAGTGAGTGAGTGTATGAGTGAGTGGGTGGATGGGTGAGTGAGTAAGTGAGTGGGTAAGTGAGTGAGTGAGTGTATGGGTGAGTGTATGAGTGAGTGGGTGAGTGAGTGTATGAGTGAGTGTATGAGTGAGTGGGTGAGTGTATGAGTGAGTGAGTGTATGAGTGAGTGAGTGTATGAGTGTATGAGTGAGTGAGTGTATGAGTGAGTGAGTGTATGATGAGTGTATGAGTGAGTGTATGAGTGTATGAGTGAGTGGGTGAGTGAGTGATTGTATGAGTGAGTGTATGAGTGGGTGAGTGAGTGTATGAGTGAGTGAGTGGGTGAGTCAGTGTATGAGTGAGTGAGTGAGTGTATGAGTGAGTTGGTGAGTGATTTAGTGAGTGTATGGGTGAGTGAGTGTATGAGTGTATGAGTGAGTGAGTGTATGAGTGAGTGAGTGTATGATGAGTGTATGAGTGAGTGTATGAGTGTATGAGTGAGTGGGTGAGTGAGTGATTGTATGAGTGAGTGTATGAGTGGGTGAGTGAGTGTATGAGTGAGTGAGTGGGTGAGTGAGTGTATGAGTGAGTGAGTGAGTGTATGAGTGAGTGGGTGAGTGAGTGAGTATGAGTGAGAGTATGAGTGGGTGAATGAGTGAGTGTATGAGTGACCGGCAAAACAACCCCCTACCTCCTCGCGGTGCCGGACGGGCAACTCTGTCGTGGACAGCGCTGTGGGGGGAGATCCAATTTTGATTGGCTCCTCCCCTCATAGCATATGTGTCCACCACAGGGGCTAAACGGGGGCTCTGGACGGGTGCGAGGGGCTGGTAACCCCTCCACCTTCAATTAATTACCACGAAACTACGAATTAAACTGAAATATGTAACAACTAAGCTTGTGCCGGAGGCCCCGGGGGGCCAGGCATCTATGACGTCTCCTGGCCAAACCCCAATTGGCGGAGCCAGGAGATTGAATACCTACCCTCGGGGCTACTCCAGAAACAACGAAAAGCCACTACGGTTGGCCACGTGGAATGTTCGAACGCTCACTGCAGAGGAGAGGCTGCCACTCCTCTGTCGGGAGCTGGACCGGTACCGCCTGGATCTATGCGGCATTCAGGAGGTCCGGTGGACCGGCTCTGGCTCCTGCCACCATGAGGGGTGGACAGTCCTCTACTCGGGGCAGCAGACTGCCAAACAACAGGGTGTGGGTCTTCTTTTGAACAAAAGAATGAAGGGGGCGTGGGAGCGTGGCGGTGAGGTGTGGGAAGCTGTAAGCCCCAGGCTACTTTGGGCTCGCCTTCCCATCAACCGGAGGCGAGGAATGGTGGTCGTGGTTACTTATGCCCCCACCGAAGATGAACATCCGTGGAGGGATGCAGGCAAAGCCGATGAGTCAGATGCCTTCTATGACCTCCTGTCACAGGTGCTGGCTAAAGTGGCCCCTCGGGATAGAGTCATCATGTTGGGTGACTTCAATGCCCGAGTTGGTCATGATACTGGCACCTGGTCTGGAGTGATTGGAGGGCATGGGCCAGATCAGCTCAATAACAACGGTAGGAGGCTGCTAGATTTTTGTGCAGCCCATGGGCTTGTAATTACCAACACGCTGTTCCGGCATCGGCGCATCCACACAACATCATGGATGCATGCCGGGTCCAAGCAAGAACATCTGCTGGACTACATAGTGACGGACCAGCGAATGCAAGCCCATGTCCTTGACACCAGGACCTACTGTGGAGCTGATCTGCCCTCTGACCATCGACTAGTCATCTGTAAGATGCGCCTGCCATTCTTCCACTCCGGTGGTGGGTGTACACCCAGGACCCCATTCCAACCTAAAGTGGACTGGTCTCAGTTAACTGATGAAAGTTGCAAGCGAGAATTTCATCATCGCTTGCGGCTGGGATTGGCATCGTCCCCGACTCCTCCTGATGTCGAGGGTAAATGGGCGAGGTTTAGGACTGTGACTCATGCAGCTGCAATGGCTGCTTTGGGTACGCGGTACAGACCTCCCCAGACACCCTGGATGACAGAGGAGTTGTTCACGATGGTTGAGAAAAAGCGACAGGCCCACTGTCATCGGCTACAGAATCCCACGTCAGAGAATGAGGAGGCTTACCGCAGCCTTCGCTCGGAGGTTCGGAGAGCCGTGAGGCGCTGCAAGGATGGGTGGTGGTCGCGGGTTGCTGAGGAGATGGAGTCTGCCTCAGTGGCCCGTGATCACAAATCTCTATTTAACTCCATCAAAAAAGTAACCTGCAGCGCCACACCTATTACCATCATTAGGGGAAAAAACGGTGATCCAATTTCCGACCCCCAGGAACAGGTTCGCAGATTTGCTGAGCATTTCTGTGAGGTCCTGGGGGAGGGAAAATCCCTCAGCCAGGAAAACATCGTGGCACAAAGTGAGGATGACCCTGCTGAGGCTGCGGTGCCTCAAATATTGAAATAAGTCACCCCCTATGAGTGGCTGGCTGAGGTGCCATCTGTTGAGGAAGTACTGCAGGCGATCCGGAGTCTGAGACCAGGAAAGGCAGCGGGCAGAGATGATCTCCCAAGCGAAATGCTGAGGGAGGGTGGCGTTTGTGCACAGACTGCCCTATATGACATCATAACAACAGGCTGGACCACTGGACGGGTTCCGCAGGATTGGAAGGATGCCCTGGTGGTCCCCCTTTTTAAGAAGGGGGACCGCACAGACTGTAACAACTACAGGGGCATCTCACTCCTCAGTGTGCCGGGAAAGGTCCTGGCAAGGATTATTCAGCACCGCCTTGCCAGGCACGCTGAGGAGAGGCTTGCGGAGCCCCAATGCGGTTTCAGGAAAGGGCGGTCCTGCACAGATGCCATATTTTCTGTCCGTCTGCTACAGCAGAGGTGTAGGGAATTCCAACAAGACCTACATCTCTGCTTTATTGACCTGGTCAAGGCCTATGATACCATCAGTAGGCCTGGGCTCTGGGTCGTTCTTCGTGCTTTTGGAGTACCTGACCCTCTGCTCACGATCATTAAGGACCTTCATGATGGTGAGCGGGCCCGGGTAAAACTACGTGGCCGGGAGTCAGAGCCATTCCCTGTACACCTTGGGGTGCGACAGGGATGTCCTCTGGCTCCCACATTATTTAACATCTATTTTGACCACGTAGTTCGTGAAGCCTTCAATAGCTGTACCGGGGGAATCTCCATATGGTACAGATATAATGGGAGGCTAATCGATGCCCGGGTGCGGTCAAGGGATGGCTCCCTATTGCTCAACCACGTTATGTATGCTGATGACTTGGTAATAGCTGCTCAGTCAGAGGAGGAGTTGGAGACGCTGCTGCTAAGACTGGAGCGTGCCACTAAGAGGTGGGGCCTTACCATCAGCCCCACCAAAACTAAGCACCTGCCTGGGTATTTTGTACCATCGGACACTCCACCCCCACAACTCCCAATCGGTGATGGGGCAGTTGTGGAGAGAGTGGAGAGTTTCCCATACCTGGGCAGTGTGCTTATGACTGGCTCCAGTTTAACAGCAGAGGTCTCACTCCGAATCAGTCGAGCGGCAATATCTTTTCATCGGTTGCGTAACGCTGTGTGGAAGCTACCTGGTCTGTCGCTCCGCACTAAGCTTCAGGTCTTCTCGGCCACGGTCATTCCCTCCCTTCTCTACGCTTGCGAAACGTGGACCCCCCTAATGGAACATCTTCGCCGGTTAGAAACATTTAGGCTGACCTGCCTACGATCCATCCTGGGTTTAACCAGACTGGATTGTGTGAGGAGCTCACAAATCCTTGAAAGATCTGGGCAGGGTCCCATCGGTGAGCTCCTCCGGCAGGCAAGGCTGCGATGGCTGGGTCATGTAGCTCGCATGCCCAGCCACCGCATGCCGAAACAGCTTTTGTTTGGCCGGATTGAGGGGGCTAAGCGGGCGCGGCACGGGCTAGAGAAGAGATGGAGTGATGTGGTACAGGAGGACGTGGAGCAGAGTGGACTTGCCGATGACTGGTACCAGCGGTGTCAAGATCGGCCTCTGTGGAGGAGGCTCGTGAAGGATGCTACTGGGCAGTTGGAGGCAGTCGCCCTCCAACAACAACGGAGGGCGGAGGAGCGACGCTCACAACAGCGAGCGGAGCGCCGGGTGGCTAAAGCACAGCAGGTTGGCACAGTAGGGGGCACAGGTGGTGCATCAGCCAGTCATCTCAGTCAGTCGACCCGTGGCACCTGGGTCTGCCCCGTGACCTCCTGCCAGCGGGCGTTCGACACTTCACGTGGCCTCAGGGTGCACATAGCCTGGCACAAGCGTCGTGGTGACGTCACCGCCACTTAGTGGCGAATGGCGGTTGTTGTTGTTGTATGAGTGAGTGAGTGTATGGGTGAGTGAGTGTATGAGTGAGTGTATGAGTGTATGAGTGAGTGAGTGTATGAGTGAGTGAGTGTATGAGTGAGGGAGTGTATGCGTGAGTGGGTGAGTGAGTGTATGGGTGAGTGTATGAGTGAGTGGGTGAGTGCGTGAGTGAGTGTATGAGTAAGTGTATGAGTGGGTGAGTGAGTGTATGAGTGAGTGAGTGGGTAAGTGAGTGTATGAGTGAGTGAGTGTATGAGTGAGTGGGTGAGTGAGTGAGTGTATGGGTGAGTGTATGAGTGAGTGGGTCAGTGAGTGAGTGGGTGAGTGAGTGAGTGAGTGTATGAGTGAGTGGGTGGCTGGGTGAGTGAGTGAGTGAGTGGGTGAGTGAGTGAGTGTATGGGTGAGTGTATGAGTGAGTGGGTGAGTGAGGGTATGAGTGAGTGTATGAGTGAGTTTTTGAGTGTATGAGTGAGTGAGTGTATGGGTGAGTGAGTGAGTGAGTGTACGGGTGAGTGTATGAGTGCGTGGGTGAGTGAGTGAGTGTATGGGTGAGTGTATGAGTGAGTTGGTGAGTGAGTTAGTGAGTGTATGGGTGAGTGAGTGTATGAGTGTATGAGTGAGTGAGTGTATGAGTGAGTGTATGAGTGAGTGTATGAGTGAGTGTATGAGTGAGTGTTTAAGTGAGTGGGTGAGTGAGTGATTGTATGAGTGAGTGCATGAGTGGGTGAGTGAGTGTATGAGTGAGTGAGTGGGTGAGTGAGTGTATGAGTGAGTGAGTGAGTGTATGAGTGAGTGGGTGAGTGAGTGAGTATGAGTGGGTGAGTGTATGAGTGAGTGAGTGTATGGGTCAGTGAGGGTATGAGTGAGTGGGTGAGTGTATGAGTGTATGAGTGAGTGAGTGTATGGGTGAGTGTATGAGTGAGTTGGTGAGTGAGTTAGTGAGTGTATGGGTGAGTGAGTGTATGAGTGTATGAGTGAGTGAGTGTATGAGTGAGTGTATGAGTGAGTGTATGAGTGAGTGTTTAAGTGAGTGGGTGAGTGAGTGATTGTATGAGTGAGTGCATGAGTGGGTGAGTGAGTGTATGAGTGAGTGAGTGGGTGAGTGAGTGTATGAGTGAGTGAGTGAGTGTATGAGTGCGTGGGTGAGTGAGTGAGTGTATGGGTGAGTGTATGAGTGAGTTGGTGAGTGAGTTAGTGAGTGTATGGGTGAGTGAGTGTATGAGTGTATGAGTGAGTGAGTGTATGAGTGAGTGTATGAGTGAGTGTATGAGTGAGTGTATGAGTGAGTGTTTAAGTGAGTGGGTGAGTGAGTGATTGTATGAGTGAGTGCATGAGTGGGTGAGTGAGTGTATGAGTGAGTGAGTGGGTGAGTGAGTGTATGAGTGAGTGAGTGAGTGTATGAGTGAGTGGGTGAGTGAGTGAGTATGAGTGGGTGAGTGTATGAGTGAGTGAGTGTATGGGTCAGTGAGGGTATGAGTGAGTGGGTGAGTGTATGAGTGTATGAGTGAGTGGGTGAGTGAGTGTTTGAGTGTATGAGTGAGTGAGTGTGTGAGTGTATGAGTGAGTGTATGAGTGAGTGAGTGTATGGGTGAGTGTATGAGTGAGTGAGTGTATGGGTGAGTGTATGAGTGAGTGGGTGAGTGAGTGTATGGGTGAGTGTATGAGTGAGTTGGTGAGTGAGTGTATGGGTGAGTGAGTGTATGAGTGAGTGAGTGTATGAGTTTGTGAGTGAGTGTATGAGTGAGTGGGTGAGTGAGTAGGTGAGTGATTGAGTGTATGAGTTGGTTAGTTAGTGTATGAGTGAGTGAGTGGGCGAGTGAGTGAGTGTATGAGTGTATGAGTGAGTGAGTGTATGAGTGTATGGGTGAGTGTATGAGTGAGTGAGTGAGTGTATGAGTGAGTGGGTGAGTGAGTGAGTATGAGTGAGTGAGTGTATGAGTCAGTGAGTGTATGAGTGAGTGGGTGAGTGTATGAGTGTATGCGTGAGTGGGTGAGTGAGTGGGTGAGTGAGTGTTTGAGTGTATGAGTGAGTGTATGAGTGAGTGAGTGGGTGAGTGTATGAGTGTATGAGTGAGTGTATGAGTAAGTGGGTGAGTGTATGAGTATGTGAGTGTATGAGTGAGTGAGTGTATGGGTGAGTGTATGAGTGAGTGGGTGAGTGAGTGAGTGTATGGGTGAGTGTATGAGTGAGTTGGTGAGTGAGTGTATGCGTGAGTGAGTGTATGAGTGAGTGAGTGTATGAGTTTATGAGTGAGTGT
>NC_133740.1:5779509-6012009 GCF_048934315.1 Petromyzon marinus | reverse complement strand
ACCACCATCACCACCACCACCATCACCACCTCCACCATCACCACCACCACCTCCACCATCACCACCACCACCAACATCATCACCACCACCACCACGTCCACCACCATCACAATCACCACCACGTGCACCACCACCATCACCACCACCACCATCATCACCATCACCATCA
Source organism: Petromyzon marinus (assembly GCF_048934315.1). Lineage (NCBI taxonomy): Eukaryota > Metazoa > Chordata > Hyperoartia > Petromyzontiformes > Petromyzontidae > Petromyzon > Petromyzon marinus. Next base: position 6,011,840 of record NC_133740.1, on the reverse strand, counting down.
CCACCACCACCACCACCATCACCACCACCATCACCACCACCACCACCACCTCCACCACCACCACAACCACCACCACCACCATCACCACCACAACCACCATCACCACCACCACCATCACCACCACCACCATCACCACCACCACCATCACCACCACCACCGCCGCCACCTCACCACCTCCTCACCACCATCACCACCACCACCACCACCACCATCACCACCACCATCACCACCTCCACCACCACGTGCACCATCACCACCACCACCACCATCACCACCTCCACCATCACCACCACCACCTCCACCATCACCACCACCACCTCCACCATCACCACCACCACCAACATCATCACCACCACCACGTCCACCACCATCACAATCACCACCACCACCACCATCACCACCACCACCACCATCACCATCACCACCTCCACCATCACCACCACCACCAACATCATCACCACCACCACCACGTCCACCACCATCACAATCACCACCACGTGCACCACCACCATCACCACCACCACCACCACCATCACCACCACCACCATCACCACCTCCACCATCACCACCACCACCTCCACCATCACCACCACCACCAACATCATCACCACCACCACCACGTCCACCACCATCACAATCACCACCACGTGCACCACCACCATCACCACCACCACCATCATCACCATCACCATCACCACCACCACCACCACCATCACCACCACCATCACCACCACCACCACCACCTCCACCACCACCACCACCAGCACCGTCCGTACCTTGCGGCTGGGTTTGGAGGACATCTCAAAGGAGGCCTTGAACGCTCTCCTCTGCTGCGGGGTGAGGATCGTCCGTGGCCGTTTCAACCTCTTGCCACCGCCACCTCCACCACCTCCACCACCATCACCATCACCACCACCACCACCACCTCCATCACCACCACCACCATCACCACCACCACCACCATCACCACCACCACCACCACCACCTCCATCACCACCACCACCATCACCACCACCACCACCACCACCACCACCGTCATCACCATAATCACCACCACCATCATCACCACCATCACCACCACCACCATCATCACCACCACCTCCACCACCATCACCACCACCATCATCACCACCATCACCACCACCACCACCATCACCACCACCACCACCACCACCACCACCACCACCTCCATCACCACCACCACCATCACCACCACCACCATCACCACCACCACCACCACCACCGTCATCACCATAATCACCACCACCATCATCACCACCATCACCACCACCACCATCATCACCACCACCTCCACCACCATCACCACCACCATCATCACCACCATCACCACCACCACCACCACCACCATCATCACCACCACCTCCACCACCACCATCACCATCATCATCACCACCATCACCATCATCACCACCACCATCATCACCACCACCTCCACCACCACCACCACCTCCATCACCACCACCATCACCACCACCACCAGCACCGTCCGTACCTTGCGGCTAGGTTTGGAGGACATCTCAAAGGAGGCCTTGAACGCTCTCCTCTGCTGCGGGGTGAGGATCGTCCGTGGCCGTTTCAACCTCTTGCCACCACCGCCACCACCTCCACCACCTCCACCACCACCTCCACCACCACCTCCACCACCTCCGCCACCACCGCCTCCACCGCCTCCTCGTTCCCCCCTCCGAGTCTTTGCCGTGGACGAGCCCCCGAGATTCCTGCGAGGCTCCGGCAGCGGCAGCGGCTGCGGTGTCCGCCGGTGTCTCCAGGCTCCGTCGGCCCCCTGGCCGGCGGCTTGCCGAAGTAGCGGGTGGGAGGAGGGAGGGGCGGGGCGCGAAACGTCGGGACGATTTGAAAAATAACTCTCGCGGCCACTACCACGACGACTGGTGAAGCAAACAAACGAACAACAATAAACAAACCAGATTTAAAGATTTCGTGACTGCAGCGATTCATCTCCTCGGCTCTGTCGGTAAAGTCACCACGTGGAATGGAAATAAGATGATGAAAGTAAAACGTTATTAAATATTTATTTTATTTTATTTTATTTCCATAGTGTAGTGTATAGTAGTGTAGTGTATAGTAGTGTAGTGTATAGTGTAGTGTACAGTGTAGTGTACAGTGTAGTGCACAGTGTAGTGCATAGTAGTGTAGGGTATAGTGTAGTGTATAGTGTAGTGCATAGTGTAGTGCATAGTAGTGTAGTGTATAGTGTAGTGTGTAGTGTAGTGTATAGTGTAGTGTATAGTGTAGTGTATAGTAGTGTATAGTGTAGTGTATAGTAGTGTATAGTGTAGTGCATAGTAGTGTAGTGTATATTGTAGTGTATAGTATAGTGTATAGTAGTGTACAGTGTAGTGTATAGTAATGTATATAAAACGTAATAAAATAAAATATTTTTTTATTATTTTCTTTCCATTCCACGCGGTGACTTTACCGAAAGAACCAAGTATAAAGACAATTGGCAAACCAGATCCGAAGCATTCCGTGGCTGCCAGGAATTACTCTTTGTCACGTAGAAAGATAAAATCAAGCACCAATAGAACACGACGTTTCAGCTGCAACGCGGGCAACCCTCGTCAGGTTAAGAATTAATGAGAAAAAACAACAGCCAACACGCTATACTCTTTGGTTCTATTCGGTAAAGTCACGTAGGTTTAAAAAATAAAACAACAAACATCACGACGTTTCGGCCACAACACAAGCGGCCTTCATCAGGTGAAGGGACCAGGCTGTCTCGAGGACAGCGCTGGAGTGAAAACACAGCCACGCTCAGACCGCGGACCTTTAAGCCGTGTGAGAGGGATCAAGGTGAAGGAACAGAACTGTCGGGATGACAGAGCTCCAATGAACGCTGGGTGAGATTAAACATTAAACTAATTTTCAACGGTACAGTATATTTTTTTCAAAGAGTGGTACCCCAAACTTTCGCAGCTCTTAAAATTCCCTTTTCACACCATCGTAGTGTATACCCAGTTGCTGTTCATAGCTCAGCTTATTGAAGAATATATTGAGCACATTTATTATATTGACGTATACTCTTTGGTTCTATTCGGTAAAGTCACGTAGGTTTAAAAAATAAAACAACAAAAATCACGACGTTTCGGCCACAACACAAGCGGCCTTCATCAGGTGAAGGGACCAGGCTGTCTCGAGGACAGCGCTGGAGTGAAACACAGCCACGCTCAGACCGCGGACCTTTAAGCTGTGTGAGAGGCATTAAGGTGCCTTGACAAAGGAATTAGCGTAAAAATTAGCATTTGATTGGCCGACTTAGCATAAAGGTGGTGTACATGCGGGTGAACATGCCGGTTGGCAAGGGGTGGAGGGGGAGTTTACCTATTGATGGTGTGAAAGGGGAATGTTTTTAAGAGCTGCGAAAGTTTGGGGTACCACTACTTGAAAAATATACCGTACCATTGAAAACTAGTTTCATGTTTTTTTTTTTTTACCGACGTGACTTTACCGAACAGAACCAAAGAGTGTGGATCCTTGCAGTCACGAAAGCTTCGAATCTAGAACACCGACGCGGTGAACTTACGAACGCACACAACGACACAACGCAGAGAGCCGGCCCGCTCGACAGCCAACGCAGCCGCCTGGTGCCGACCCGCGGGCCCTCCGTAGAACGACGGCAAAACATGAAGGCAGCGTCGCTGTGTCCCCCCGTGGCCTCAGACGGAGAGAGGGGGGATGAGGAGCGTGATGAACCCGGCCACGCGTTAACTCCACGTTAACCGACTCCCTGCGTCGCAATGCGTTGCACTTCCAGATTTTGCTAAACATTTTTTGCCCTCTCAAACTTCCCGATTTTCTCTCTCTCAAACTTCCGATTTTCTCCGCGCTGAATATCGCCGTGCCGGTTTGTTCACAGTTGCACTGCCTCTCCTCCGGCCACTATGGTCCGGGATTCCACAGAACTCTTCTTTGGAGGAGCCTGGTCCAGCCTCCAGCCACTATCGTTTGGGAATTCCACAGAACTCTCCTTTGAAGGAGCCTGGTCAGCCTCCGTCCGCTATCATCCGGAATTCCACAGAACTCTTCTTTGAAGGAGCCTGGTCAGCCTCTGGCCACTATCGTCCGGAATTCCACAGAACTCTTCTTTGGAGGAGCCTGGTCAGGAGCCTGGTCAGCCTCCGGCCACTATGGTCTGGAATTCCACAGAACTCTTCTTTGGAGAAGCCTGGTCAGCCTCTGGCCACTATCGTCCGGAATTCCACAGAATTCTTCTATGAAGGAGCCTGGTCAGCCTCCAGCCACTATCATCCGGAATTCCACACAACTCTTCTTTGATGGAGCCTGGTCCAGCCTCCGGCCACTATCGTTTGGGAATTCCACAGAACTCTTCTTTGAAGGAGCCTGGTCAGCCTCTGGCCACTATCATCCGGAATTCCACAGAACTCTTCTTTGATGGAGCCTGGTCCAGCCTCCGGCCACTATCGTTTGGGAATTCCACAGAACTCTTCTTTGGAGGAGCCTGGTCAGCCTCTGGCCACTATGGTCTGGAATTCCACAGAACTCTTCTTTGAAGGAGCCTGGTCAGCCTCCAGCCACTATCATCCGGAATTCCACAGAACTCTTCTTTGGAGGAGCCTGGTCAGCCTCCGGCCACTATCGTTTGGGAATTCCACAGAACTCTTCTTTGAAGGAGCCTGGTCAGCCTCCGGCCACTATCGTTTGGGAATTCCACAGAACTCTTCTTTGAAGGAGCCTGGTCAGCCTCCGGCCACTATCGTTTGGGAATTCCACACAACTCTTCTTTGAAGGAGCCTGGTCAGGAGCCTGGTCAGCCTCTAGCCACTATGGTCTGGAATTCCACAGAACTCTTCTTTGAAGGAGCCTGGTCAGCCTCCGGCCACTATCGTTTGGGAATTCCACGAAACTCTTCTTTGAAGGAGCCTGGTCAGCCTCCGGCAGCTATGGTCCGGAATTGCACAGAACTCTTCTTTGAAGGAGCCTGGTCAGGAGCCTGGTCAGCCTCTGGCCACAATCGTCCGGAATTCCACAGAATTCTTCTTTGAAGGAGCCTGGTCAGGAGCCTGGTCAGCCTCTAGCCACTATGGTCTGGAATTCCACAGAACTCTTCTTTGGAGGAGCCTGGTCAGCCTCTGGCCACTATGGTCTGGAATTCCACAGAACTCTTCTTTGAAGGAGCCTGGTCAGCCTCCAGCCACTATCATCCGGAATTCCACAGAACTCTTCTTTGGAGGAGCCTGGTCAGCCTCCGGCCACTATCGTTTGGGAATTCCACAGAACTCTTCTTTGAAGGAGCCTGGTCAGCCTCCGGCCACTATCGTTTGGGAATTCCACAGAACTCTTCTTTGAAGGAGCCTGGTCAGCTTCCGGCCACTATCGTTTGGGAATTCCACACAACTCTTCTTTGAAGGAGCCTGGTCAGGAGCCTGGTCAGCCTCTAGCCACTATGGTCTGGAATTCCACAGAACTCTTCTTTGAAGGAGCCTGGTCAGCCTCCGGCCACTATCGTTTGGGAATTCCACGAAACTCTTCTTTGAAGGAGCCTGGTCAGCCTCCGGCAGCTATGGTCCGGAATTGCACAGAACTCTTCTTTGAAGGAGCCTGGTCAGGAGCCTGGTCAGCCTCTGGCCACAATCGTCCGGAATTCCACAGAATTCTTCTTTGAAGGAGCCTGGTCAGGAGCCTGGTCAGCCTCTAGCCACTATGGTCTGGAATTCCACAGAACCCTTCTTTGAAGGATCCTGGTCAGCCTCCGGCCACAATCCTCTGGAATTCCACAGAATTCTTCTTTGAAGGAGCCTGGTCAGGAGCCTGGTCAGCCTCTAGCCACTATGGTCTGGAATTCCACAGAATTCTTCTTTGAAGGATCCTGGTCAGCCTCCAGCCACTATCCTCCGGAATTCCACAGAACTCTTCTTTGGAGGAGCCTGGTCAGCCTCTGGCTACTATCCTACAGAATTCCGCAGAACTCTCTCATTGTCAATCTTGATTTGAAGCTTTCTTGACCGCAGCGATCCATTACTCTCTGGTTCTTCGGGGTAACGTCACGTGGTAGCTATATAATAAAATAAATCACGACATTTCAGGCACAACGCAAGACGTCCGCCGTCTTCGTCCTCTGCCCCAATCCCCCCCCCCTCCCGCAAGACCATAGTGGCCGGAGGAGTGGCAGTGGAACTGCGAACAAACCGTCAACGGCGATATCGAGCGCGGAGAAAAATCGGAGAGTCGGTTAACGCGGAGTTAACGCGTGGCCGGGTTCATCACGCTCCTCATCCCACCTCTACTCCGCCTGAGGCCCCCGGGGGTCACAGCGACGCTGCCTTCATGTTTGCCGTCGTTCTACGGAGGGCCCGCGGGTCGGCACCAGGCGGCTGCGTTGGCTGTGGCGCTTTTGCCGGCTCTCTGTGTTGTTCCGTTGTGTGCGTTCGTAAGTTCACCGTGTCGGCTCGCCCTCGTACACTCTTAGCCGACGACGGTCGCCCGCGTTGAAGCGTTGAGTTCTGTTATTGTTTTATTTTATAGCTTCACCACAAGGCAAATCTCGGTGGTGGTGGTGGTGGTCCGGGGAGAGGGGTGTTGTGGGAGAGATCGCGAACGGAGCGCGAATGTTGAGCATTCAAACGACGCGGACAGTCGCGACCGGCATTCAATCGTGGACTGGTGGCTGGCTAGCTGTTGTTGTTGTTGTTGTTATTTTTGTTGTTGTTGTTGTTGTTGTTTTTGTTGTTGTTGTTTTGATTTAAAGCTTTCGTGACTGCAGTAATACATGTTCTTAGCTCTTTCGGTAAAGTCACGTTGAAGGGAAACAATAAAATAATAAAATATATAAAACAATAAAAAATTCTCACTACGTTTCGACCATAACACAAACGGTCATCATCACTACGTGCAGTATATAGTGTAGTGTGTAGTAGTGTAGTGTATAGTGTAGTGTATAGTGTAGTGTGTAGTGTATAGTGTAGTGTATAGTGTAGTGTATTATAGTGTATAGTGTAGTGTATAGTGTAGTGTATAGTGTGTAGTGTATAGTTTATAGTATAGTGTATAGTGTAGTGTATAGTGTAGTGTATAGTGTAGTGTGTAGTGTATAGTGTAGTGTATAGTAGTGTATAGTGTAGTGTGTAGTGTATAGTATACTGTATAGTGTCGTATATAGTGTGTAGTGTATAGTGTAGTGTATAGTGTAGTGTATAGTGTATAGTGTAGTGTATAGTGTAGTGTATAGTAGTGTATAGTGTGTAGTGTATAGTGTAGTGTATAGTAGTGTATAGTGTAGTGTATAGTAGTGTATATTGTAGTGTATAGTAGTGTATAGTAGTGTATAGTGTAGTGTGTAGTAGTGTATAGTGTATTGTATAGTAGTGTATAGTGCAGTATACTAGTACTGCTATATTTACAATTAAGAGCAGCTGTGACGTTTTGCCGGTAATTACAGCAATAACCACAACAAGAGCAACCACAACAACTACCACAACAACAACCACTACAACAACCAGAACAACAACAACTACCACAACAACAACCACCACAACAACAACAACTACCACAACAACCACAACAACAAGCACAACAACCAAAACAACAACAACAACAACCACCACAACAACAACCACAACAACCACAACAACTACCACAACAACAACCACTACAACAACCAGAACAACAACAACAACTACCACAACAACAACCACCACAACAACAACCACCACAACAACAACCACAACAACCACCACAACAACCACAACAACCAGAACAACAACAACTACAATAACCAAAACAACAACAACCACCACAACAACCACAACACCAACCACAACAACTACCACAACAACAACCACAACAACCAGAACAACAACAACTACAATAACCAGAACAACAACCACAACAACCACAACACCAACCACAACAACTACCACAACAATAACCAGAACAACAACAACGACAACAACAACAATGAACAGCATCGTCATCATCTCTCCTGTTTTGGTCTGAAATGTAACCACAAGAAATGTCAACATCTCTACCCGAGTTGCGTGTTAGCCAGCTGCGAGGCAGTGGATGAGAGAGTGAATGAGTGAGTGAATGAGTAAGTTAGTGAAGGAGTGAGTTAGTGAAGGAGTGAGTGAGTGAATGAGTGAGTGAATGAGTGAGTTAGTGAATGAGTGAGTTAGTGAATGAGTGAGTGAGTGAGTGAATGAGTGAGTGAATGAGTGAGTGTATGAGCGAGTGAATGATTGAGTGAGTGAGTGAATAAGTGAATGAAAGTGTGAGTGAATGAGTGAGTGTATGAGTGAGTGAATGAGTGAGTGAGTGTATGAGTGAGTGATTGATTGAGTGAGTGAGTGAGTGAATGAGTGAATGAATGAGTTAATGAAAGTGTGAGTGAATGAGTGATTGTATGAGTGAGTGTATGAGTGATGGCGTGAATGAATGAGTGAATGAGTGAGTGAATGAGTGAGTGGATTGAGTGAATGAGTGAGTGGAGTGAGTGAATGAGTGAGTAAATGAGTGAGTGAGTGAGTGTATTAGTGAGTGAGGGAATGAGTGAGTGTATTACTGAGTGAATGAGTGAGTTAGTGAATGAGTGAGTAAGTGAATGAAAGTGTCAGTGAGTGAGTGAATGAAAGTGTTAGTGAATGAGTGAGTGTATGAGTGAGTGTATGAGTGAGTGAGTGAATGAGTGAATAAGTGAGTGTATGAGTGAGTGAGTGTATGAGTGAGTGAGTGAATGAGTGAGTGAATGAGTGAATGACTGAGTCGACCCAGTGGACCGGTTCAGACAATCGCCATCACTGCCGCTGGACCGAGAGCGGGAATCGAACTCGACTTACCGGGTTCCGTTGGCGGAACTCGCTAACCCAGACGTGGGCAAGTTCGGCTTTTTTCATCCGGCCCGCCGAACTAGTCCAAATATCGTTATGACTATTATTAAATTAAATTTTACCTTTCTCCTGTAATGCCCCCGTTTCCCCCATTAGACGGCGCACTTTGACCGGGAGTTACGGCGTGGTTTTTGTGTCGCCCACGTTCGTGCAGTTCGTTAAGTCGCCTTGCAAATAAACGCTCTGCTACCTGCTAAAGGGCAAAATCCTCTCATGCAATGATTCTTAACGCGTCACTGATATCAGTGCACACAAAACCACTCCATACATCTGTTCCTGGCCCGGCGCCCTCCGTCAAATTTTAGAACCCGTTGTGGCCCAGGAGTCAACAAAAATTTGCCCACCCCCGCGCTAACCCGCGACACCACGACCACTCACCATCATCAGCACCACCACCGCCTCCACCACCGCCTCCACCGCCTCCACCACCACCACCATCATCATCGTCGTCGTCGTTTTCGTCACCAACACCGCCACCACCACCACCACCGCCGCCACCGCCGCCACCACCACCACCATCTGAGAAGGAGACGGGACAGCGATTGGCTCAGCCCACCCATCACCACCGGTACGCGTCACCTCAAAAGAGGGTGGATAAAATGCGTACCATGTTCTAACTTGCACGTGGCTCCGCTCCCACTCTCTCTCTCTCTCTGTCTCTCTCAGTGTCGACACCATCACCGTGGTCTATCCACTGCTGGATGAACAATCGCTGATATTTAAATATAAACAGATTCATATTCAACAACAATAATTTTACTCATTCAAGTACAGTGATTTGACGTGGAGAGGGTGGGGGGTATTGTAATTATATAATCGATTGGTAATCAGTCAATGGTTATGATTAATAACGAGTTGCAGATTAGTAATTCGTTGTAATGTGTGTTATTGTGATTATATGCTACGTTAGTAATCAGTTAATTAGTATGTGTTTCCCCTATAAGGAATTGTAATATGTATTATTTAATAATACGCTTCCTAGCCGCACTAAGCCTGTAGCTGTCAGAGCGATTAAAGTTATTTCTATTTCTCTCAATTTCAATGGATTCTCTAATGAGTCTTGGCCAGTAATAATTAGTCTTACACAGCACTTCAACCTTATCAAAATCAATTGAGTGTCCTTGTTGACAAGCATGTTCTGCCACTGCCGACAGTTGTGTTGATGACGTCACCCTGCTGCTCTATTTAAGACCGGGAGCAAGCGAGGGCTTTACCATTCTGGCGAATTGCCCGATGATGCTGGATGTAATTACCAGCGAAACGTCGTGCTACTCAAGCTGTAAATGTTGTGGATTCACTCTTGAACAACACACAGGAGTGGGGCTAAAGCAGTGAAATAATTTGTCTTTTGTCAACGTGACACTTTTTTTTGCTGCTTGGCCGTGTCGGGTGGTGGAGGGTTACGACACATTTCTAAATAACGCGATCTAACACAAAAACCTTTATTGTGAATGATATTGGTCGTGAAAGCCTCCCACGTGTTAAACAGATTTATATTGGTAAATATATTTATTATATATTTACTAATGTCTTATTCCAAAACACCTCCGATTAGCATGGTGGGCTATGGTGCGATAAGAGGTTCAACACACACACACACATGTATATCATCACTACCTCAACACACACACACACAAGCATACCATCACGACCTCATCATCACCATCACCACCTTAGCAGCAACAACAACAACAACCGCCATTCGCCACTAAGTGGCGGTGACGTCACCACGACGCCCGCTGGCAGGAGGTCACAGGGCAGACCCAGCAGGTGCCACGGGTCGACTGACTGAGACGAGTGGCTGATGCACCACCTGTGCCCCCTACTGTGCCAACCTGCTGTGCTTTAGCCACCCGGCGCTCCGCTCGTTGTTCTGAGCGTCGCTCCTCCGCCCTACGTTGTTGTTGGAGGGTGACTGTCTTCAACTGCCCAGTAGCAGCGTCCTTCACGAGCCTCCTCCACAGAGGCCGATCTTGACACCGCTGGTACCGGTCATCGGCAAGTCCACTCAGCTCCACGCCCTCCTGTACCACATCACTCCATCCATTCTCTAGCCTGCGCCACGCCCATTTAGCACCCTCTATCCGGCCGAACAAAAGCTGTTTTGGCATGCGGTGACTGGGCATGCAGGCTACATGACTCAGAGAATGCAGCCTTGCCTGCCGGAGGAGCTCACCGATGGGACGTTGCTGAGATATTTCAAAGATTTGTGAGCTCCTCACACAATCTACCCTGGTTAACCCCAGGATGGATGGTAGGCAGGCCTGCCTAAATGTTTCCAATCCGAGAAGATGTTCCATTAGGGGGGGTCCACGTTTCGCAAGCGTAGAGAAGGGAGGGAATGACCGTGGCCGAGAAAACCTGAAGCTTAGTGCGGAGCGACAGACCAGGTAGCTTCCACACAGCGTTACGCAACCGATAAAAAGATATTGCCGCTCGACTGATTCGGAGTGAGACCTCTGCTGTCAAACCGGAGCCGGTCATAAGCACACTGCCCAGGTATGGGAAACTCTCCACTCTCTCCACAACTGCCCTATCACCGATTGGGAGTTGTGGGGGTGGAGTGTCCGATGGTACAAAATACCCAGGCAGGTGCTTAGTTTTGGTGGGGCTGATGGTAACGCCCCACCTCTTAGTGGCACGTTCCAGTTTCAGCAGCAGTGCCTCCAACTCCTCCTCTGAGTGAGCGACAATCACCAGATCATCGGCATACATAACGTGGTTGAGCAATAGGGATCCATCCTTTATCCACACTTGGGCATCGATCAGCCTCCCATAAATTCTACTGGTACAGCCATCAAAGGCTTCACAAACTAGGTGGTCGAAATAGATGTTAAATAATGTTGGAGCCAGATGACATCCCTGTCGCACCCCAAAGTGAACAGGGAATGGCTCCAACTCCCAGCCAGGTAGTTTTACCCGGGCCCGCTCACCATCATGAAGGTTCTTAATGATCGTGAGCAGAGGGTCAGGGACTCCGAAAGCACGAAGAACAACCCAGAGCCCAGGCCTACTGATGGTATCATAGGCCTTGACCAAGTCAATAAAGCAGAGATATAGGTCTTGTTGGAATTCCAAACACCTCTGCTGCAGAAAACGGACAGAGAATATGATATTTGTGTAGGCCGGCCCTTTCTTGAAACCACATTCGGGCTCCGCAAGCCTCACCTCAGCGTGCCTGGCAAGGCGATGTTGAATAATGCTTGCCAGGACCTTTTCTGGCACACTAAGGAGTGAGATGCCCCTGTAGTTGTTACAGTCTGTGCGGTCTCCCTTCTTAAAGAGGCTGACCACAAGGGGATCCTTCCAATCCTGCAGGAACCCGTCCAGTGGTCCAGACTCTGATGGCAGTCTGTGCATAAACACCACCCTCCCTCAGCATTTCGCTTGGGAAATCATCTATGCCCGGTCCCTTTCCTGGTATCATACTCTGGATCGCCTTCAGTACTTCCTCAACAGATGGCACTTCAGCCAGTCACTCACAGGGGGTGACATCTTCCAATATTTGAGGCACCGCAGCTTCAGCAAGGTCATCATCACTTTGTGCCACGATGTTTTCCTGGCTGAGGGATTCCCCCTCCCCCAGGACCTCACAGAAATGCTCAGCAAATCGGCAAACCTGTTCCTGGGGGTCGGAGATTGGATCACCGTTTTTTCTCTAATGATGGTAATAGGTGTTGCGCTGCAGGTTACTTTTTTGATGGAGTTAAATAGGGTATTTGTGATCACGGGCCATTGAGGCAGACTCCATCTCCTCAGCAACCCGCGACCACCACCCATCCTTGCAGCGCCTCACGGCTCTCCGAACCTCCGAGCGAAGGCCTCCTCATTCTCTGACGTGGGATGCTGTAACCGATGACAGTGGGCCTGTCGCTTTTTCTCAACCATCCTGAACACCTCCTCTGTCAGCCAGGGTCTCTGGGGAGGTCTGGACCGCGTACCCAAAGTAGCCATTGCAGCTGCATGAGTCACAGTCCTAAACCTCGCCCATTTACCCTCGACATCAGGCAGAGTGGGGGACGATGCCAACCCCAGCCGCAAGTGATTAAGAAATTCTCGTTTGCAACTTTCATCAGATAGCTGAGACCGGGCCACCTTAGATTTGAATGGGGTCCTGGGTGTACACCCACCACGGGAGTGGAAGAATGGCAGGCGCATCTTACAGATGACAAGTTGATGGTCAGAGGGTAGATCAGCTCCACGGTAGGTCCTGGTGTCAAGGAGATGGGCCCACATCCGCTAGTCCGTCACTATGTAGTCCAGCAGATGTTCTTGCTTGGACCCGGCATGTATCCATGATGTTGTGTGGATGCGGCAATGCCGGAACAGAGTGTTGGTAATTACAAGCCAATGGGTTGCACAAAAATCTAGCAGCCTCCTACCGTTGTTATTGAGCTGATCTGGCCCATGCCCTCCAATCACTCCAGACCAGGTGCCAGCATCATGACCAAACTCGGGCATTGAAGTCACCCAACGTGATGACTCTATCCCGAGGGGCCACTTTAGCCAGCACCTGTGACAGGAGGTCATAGAAGGCATCTGACTCATCGGCCTTGCCTGCATCCCTCCACGGATGTTCGTCTTCGGTGGGGGCATAAGTAACCACGACCACCACTCCTCGCCTCCGGTTGATGGGAAGGCGAGCCCAAAGTAGCCTGGGGCTTACAGCTTCCCACACCTCACCGCCGCGCTTCCACGCCCCCTTCATTCTTTTGTTCAAAAGAAGAGCCACACCCTGTTGTTTGGCAGTCTGCTGCCCCGAGTAGAGGACTGTCCACCCCTCATGGTGGCAGGAGCTAGAACCAGTCCACCGGACCTCTAAATGCCACAGAGATCCAGGCGGTACCGGTCCAGCTCCTGACAGAGGAGTGGCAGCCTCTCCTCCGCAGTGAGCGTTCAAACATTCCACGTGGCCACACGTAGTGGCTTTTCGTTGTTTCTGGAGGAGCCCCGAGTGTAGAGATTCAATCTCCTGGCTCCACCAATTGGGATTTGGCCAGGAGACGTCATAGACGCCTGGCCCCCCGGGTCCTCCAGCACAAGCTTATTAATTGTATTTTTTATTCGTAGCTTAGTGGTAATTAATTGAAGGTGGAGGGGTTACCAGCCCCTCGCACCCATCCAGAGCCCCATTTAGCCGCTGTGGTGGTCACAGACGCCATGAAGTGGAAAAGGTTTAATCAGAATTGTCCCTCCCCACCCACGGCACTGTCCACGACAGAGTTGTCCGTCCGGCACCACGAGGAGGTATGGGGTTGTTTTTGCCGGAATACCAATTTAGCACCACCACTACCACCACCACCACCACCTCACCACCACCACCACCCTTACCACCACCACCACCACCTCACCAGCACCACCTCACTACCACCACCCTCACGAGTACCACCACCTCACCACCACCTCACCACCCTCACCACCACCTCACCACCCTCACCACCACCAACACCACCTCACCACCACCACTACCACCCTCACCACCACCAACACCACCTCACCACCACCACCACCACCACGTCACCACCACCCTCACCACCACCACCCTCACCACCACCACCATCACCTCACCACCACCACCACCACCCTCACCACCACCACCCTCACCACCACCACCCTCACCACCACCACCACCCTCACCACCATCACCACCACCTCACCACCACCACCCTCACCACCACCACGAACACCTCACCACTCTCACCACCACCACCTCACCACTCTCACCACCAACACCTCACCACCACCACCTCACCACCACCACCACCACCTCACCACCACCTCACCACCACCACCTCACCACCTCACCACCACGTCACCACCACCTCACCATCACCACCACCTCACCACCACCACCCTCACCACCACCACGAACACCTCACCACTCTCACCACCACCACCTCACCACTCTCACCACCAACACCTCACCACCACCACCTCACCACCACCACCACCACCTCACCACCACCTCACCACCACCACCTCACCACCTCACCACCACGTCACCACCACCACCACCTCACCACCACCTCACCACCACCACCTCACCACCACACTCACCACCACTACCACCACCACCACCACCCTCACCAGTATCCGACGACGTCACGGGCGATCCCCCCTCAGCACCCCCACCCCTCGCCCCCCGCCTGGGCCCCCCACCCCCACCACCACCCCCACCCCCACCCCCTCCACCCCCGCCCCCACCCCCGTGGCCGCTGCAGGCGGGGCTGCCGTCCCTGAGCAGCAGGAACCGGTCCCCCGGGCGCAGCGTGGCCCTGCAGAGCGCGCAGCGGAAGCAGCGAGCGTGGAAGGGGCGCCCGCTGAGCGGGGCGCGCAGCACGCGCTCCGTGGGGGAGATGGGGCGCGTGCAGGCGGGGCAGCGGGCGGAGAACAGCCTGGGGAGGGGGGTCGAGGGGGAGGGGGTCGAGAGGGGGGAGGAGTCGAGAGGGGGGAGGAGTCGAGAGGGGGAGGAGTCGAGAGGGGGAGGAGTCGAGAGGGAGGTGGTCGAGGGGGTCGAGGGGGAGGAGTCAAGGGGGAGGAGTCGAGGGGGAGGAGTCGAGGGGGAGGGGGTCGAGGGGGAGGGGGTCGAGGGGGAGGAGTCGAGGGGGAGGGGGTCGAGGGGGAGGAGTCGAGAGGGAGGAGTCGAGAGGGGAGGGGGTCGAGGGGGAGGGGGTCGAGGGGGAGGAGGTCGAGGGGGAGGGGTCGAGGGGGAGGAGTCGAGGGGGAGGGGGTCGAGGGGGAGGAGTCGAGAGGGAGGAGTCGAGAGGGGAGGGGGTCGAGGGGGAGGGGGTCGAGGGGGAGGAGGTCGAGGGGGAGGGGTCGAGGGGGAGGGGGTCGAGGGGGAGGAGTCGAGGGGGTCGAGAGGGAGGGGGTCGAGGGGGAGGAGTCGAGGGGGAGGGGGTCGAGGGGGAGGAGTCGAGAGGGGGGAGGAGTCGAGAGGGGGAGGAGTCGAGGGGGAGGGGTTCGAGGGGGAGGAGTCGAGGGGGAGGAGTCGAGGGGGAGGAGTCGAGAGGGGGGGGTCGAGGGGGAGGGGGTCGAGGGGGAGGGGGTCGAGGGGGAGGGGGTCGAGGGGGAGGAGTCGAGGGGGAGGAGTCGAGGGGGAGGGGTCGAGGGGGCGGGGGTCGAGGGGGAGGAGTCGAGAGGGGGAGGAGTCGAGAGGGGGGGGTCGAGGGGGAGGGGGTCGAGGGGGAGGAGTCGAGAGGGGGAGGGGGTCGAGGGGGAGGGGGTCGAGGGGGAGGAGTCGAGGGGGAGGGGGTCGAGGGGGAGGAGTCGAGGGGGAGGAGTCGAGAGGGGGGGGGGTCGAGGGGGAGGGGGTCGAGAGGGGGAGGAGTCGAGGGGGAGGAGTCGAGAGGGGGGGGGGTCGAGGGGGAGGGGGTCGAGGGGGAGGGGGTCGAGGGGGAGGAGTCGAGGGGGAGGGGGTCGAGGGGGAGGAGTCGAGGGGGAGGAGTCGAGAGGGGGGGGGGTCGAGGGGGAGGGGGTCGAGAGGGGGAGGAGTCGAGGGGGAGGAGTCGAGAGGGGGGGGGGTCGAGGGGGAGGGGGTCGAGGGGGAGGGGGTCGAGAGGGGGAGGAGTCGAGGGGGAGGAGTCGAGAGGGGGGGGGGTCGAGGGGGAGGGGGTCGAGGGGGAGGAGTCGAGGGGGAGGAGTCGAGAGGGGGGGGGGTCGAGGGGGAGGGGGTCGAGAGGGGGAGGAGTCGAGGGGGAGGAGTCGAGAGGGGGGGGGGTCGAGGGGGAGGGGGTCGAGGGGGAGGGGGTCGAGGGGGAGGAGTCGAGAGGGAGGGGTCGAGGGGGAGGGGGTCGAGGGGGAGGGGGTCGAGGGGGTCGAGGGGGAGGGGTCGAGGGGGAGGGGGTCGAGGGGGAGGGGGTCGAGGGGGAGGAGTCGAGGGGGAGGGGGTCGAGGGGTCAAATGGTGGAGTCAAGAGGGGAGGGGTCAACGGGAAGGGGGTCACGTGGGGGTCAAGGGAGGGGGGTCAAGGGGGGTCAAATGGGGGGGTCAAGGGGGAGGGGTCAAGGGAGGTGGGGTCAAAGGGGAGGGGTCAAAGGGGAGCGGTCAACTGGGGGGGTAAAGTGGGGGTCAAGGGGGAGGGGTCAAGGAGGGGTCAAGGGGGGAAAAGGGGGAGGGGTGGGGGAGGGGTCAAGGAGGGGTCAAGGAGGGGTCAAGGGGGAGTGGTCAACGGGTAGGTCATGGGGGGGTCTAGGGGGGTGGGGGCGGGTGGGGGGATGGTCAGTGGGGGGAGGGGTCACCAGTGGGGGGGGGGGGGTAGCCACAAAGACAAAGCTCCCCCGTGTAGCCTCTAGCAGGCAGTAGGGGCAAGATCTGTCAGTGAGCAGCGCCACCTATGAGGGCTACCGGCACTGCGGCACACGAGGGGGTGGGTGGCCAGCAACCACGCCCGGCCGCCTTTGTCTCCCCAGTGCTAGCGATGTTCACTACGCTACACACCGCTACACCAGGTGTACTCATTTGAAGCTGAGTCGACCTAGGGGAGGCCCACAGGACCGGTTCATATAATGGTAACTGGTGGTGTTGGCCGGGAACGGGAATCGAACTCGGGTCGCCGGGTTCTTAGCACAGCGTAGAGCTACCCGCTACACTACCACTCACACACAGACACAACAACAACACTAAGTGGCGGTGACATCACCACGACGCTTGTGCCAGGCTATGTGCACCCTGTGGCCACGTGAAGTGTCGAACGCCCGCGGGCAGGAGGTCACGGGGCAGACCCAGGTGCCATGGGTCGACTGACTGAGATGACTGGCTGATGCACCACCTGTGCCCCCTACTGTGCCAACCTGCTGTGATTTAGCCACCCGGCGCTCCGCTCGTTGTTGTGAGCGTCGCTCCCCCGCCCTCCGTTGTTGTTGGAGGGCGACTGCCTCCAACTGCCCAGTAGCATCCTTCACGAGCCTCCTCCACAGAGGCCGATCTTGACACCGCTGGTACCAGTCATCGACAAGTCCACTCAGCTCCACGTCCTCCTGTACCACATCACTCCATCTCTTCTCTAGCCCGTGCCGCGCCCGCTTAGCCCCCTCAATCCAGCCGAACAAAAAATGTTTCGGCATGCGGTGGCTGGGCATGCGGGCTACATGACCCAGCCAACACAGCCTTCCCCGCCGGAGGAGCTCACCGATGGGACCTTTCCCAGATCTTTCAAGGATTTGTGAGCTCCTCACACAATCCAGCCTGGTTAAACCCAGGATGGGTCGTAGACAGGCTAGCCTAAATGTTTCTAATCGGCGAAGATGTTCCATTAAGGGGGTCCACGTTTCGCAAGCGTACAGAAGGGAGGGAATGACCGTGGCCGAGAAGACCTGAAGCTTAGTGCAGAGCGACAGACCAGGTAGCTTCCACACAGCGTTACGCAACCGATGAAAAGATAATGCCTCTAAACTGATTCGGAGTGAGACCACTGCTGTTAAATTGAAGCCGGTCATTAGCACACTGCCCAGGTATGGGAAACTCTCCACTTAATTTTGGTGGGGCTGATGGTAAGGCCCCACCTCTTAGTGGCAAGCTCCTGGTTCAGCAGCAGCGCCTCCAACTCCTGCTCTGAGTGAGCAGCAATTACCAGATCATCGGCATACATAACATGGTTGAGCAATAGGGAGCCATCCCTTGACCGCACCCGGGCATCGATCAGCCTCCCATTATATCTGTACCAGATGGAAATTCCTCCGGTACAGCTATTGTAGGCCCCACGAACTACGTGGTCAAAAAAGATGTTAAATAATGTGGGAGCCAGAGGACATCCCTGTCGCACCCCAAGGTGTACAGGGAATGGCTCTGACTCCCGGCCACATAGTTTTACCCGGGCTCGCTAACCATCATGAAGGTCCTTAATGATCGTAAGCAGAGGGTCAGGGACTCCGAAAGCACGAAGAACTACCCAGAGCCCAGGCCTACTGATGGTATCATAGGCCTTGACCAGGTCAATAAAGCAGAGATGTAGGTCTTGTTGGAATTCCCTACACCTCTGCAGACGTGAATAAAATATGGCATCTGTGCAGGAACGCCCTTTCCTGAAACCGCATTGGGGCTCCGCAAGCCTATCCTCAGTGTGCCTGGCAAGGCGATGTTGAATAATCCTTGTCAGGACCTTTCCCGGCACACTGAGGAGTGAGATGCCCCTGTAGTTGTTACCGTCTGTGCGGTCCCCCTTCTTAAAGAGGGGGACCACCAGGGCATCCTTCCAATCCTGCGGAACCCGTCCAGTGGTCCAGACTGTTGTTATGATGTCATGTAGGGCAGTCTTTGCACCAACGCCACCCTCCCTCAGCATTTCGCTTTGGAGATCATCTCTGCCCAGTGCCTTTCCTGGTCTCAGACTCCTGATCACCTGCAGTACTTCCTCAACAGATGGCACCTCAGCCAGCCACTCATAGGGGGTGACTTATTTCAATATTTGAGGCACTCCATTTTGTGCCACGATGTTTCCTGCTGAGGGATGTCCCATCCCCCACGACCTCACAGAAATGCTCAGCAAATCTGCAAACCTGTTTCTGGGGTTCGGAGAATGGATCACAGTTTTTTCCCCTAATGATGGCAAAAGGTGTGGTGCTGCAGGTTACTTTTTTGATGGAGTTAAATAGAGATTTGTGATCGCGGGCCACTGAGGCAGACTCCATCTCCTCAGCAACCCGCGACCACCACCCATCCTTCCAGTGCCTCACAGCTCTCCGAACCTCCGAGCGAATGCTGCGATAAGCCTACTCATTCTCTGACGTGGGATGCTGTAGCCGATGAGAGTGGGCCTGTCGCTTTTTCTCAGCCAGCTTGAACACCTCCTCTGTCAGCCAGGGTCTCTGGTGAGGTCTGGACCGCGTACCCAAAGCAGCCATTGCAGCTGCATGAGTCACAGTCCTAAACCTCGCCCATTTACCCTCGACATCAGGAGGAGTGGGGGACGATGCCAACCCCAGCCGCAAGCTGGGATCGGCTGTTCCGGCCGATGCCGGAACAGCGTGTTGGTAATTACAAGCCCATGGGCTGCACAAAAATCTAGCAGCCTCCTGCCGTTGTTATTGAGCTGATCTGGCCCATGTCTTCCAATCACTCCAGACCAGGTGTCAGCATCATGACCAACTCGGGCATTGAAGTCACCCAACAAGATGACTCTATCCCGAGGGGCCACTTTAGCCAGCACCTGTGACAGGAGGTCATAGAAGGTATCTGACTCATCAGCTTTGCACGCATCCCTCCACGGATGTTCGTCTTTTGTAAGGTCATAAGTAACCACGACCACCACTCCTCGCCTCCAGTTGATGGGAAGGCGAGCCCAAAGTAGCCTGTGGCTTACAGCTTCCCACACCTCACCGCCTCGCTCCCACGCCCCCTTCATTCTTTTGCTCAGAGGAAGAGCCACACCCTGTTGTTTGGCAGTCTGCTGCCCCGAGTAGAGGACTGTCCACCCCTCATGGTGGCAGGAGCCAGAGCTGGTCCGCCGGACCTCCTGAATGCCACAGAGATCCACGCGGTACCGGTCCAGCTCCCGACAGAGGAGCAGCTGCCTCTCCTCCGCAGTGAGCGTTCGAACATTCCACGTGGCCACACGAAGTGGCTTTTCGTTGTTTCTGGAGGAGCCCCGAGGGTAGAGATTCAATCTCCTGGCTCCACCAATTGGGGTTTGGCCAGGAGACGTCATAGACGCCTGGCCACCCGGGGCCTCCGGCACAAGCTTATTAGTTACATTTTTCCGTCGTAGTTTAGTGGTAATTAATTGGAGGTGGAGGGGTTACCAGCCCCTCGCACCCGTCCAGAGCCCCCGTTTAGTCCCTGTGGTGGACACAGATGCCATGAGGGGAGGAGCCAATTCCCATTGGCCTTTCCCCACACAGGCACACACAGACACACACACAGACACACACATACAGGCACACACACACACAGACACAGGCACACACAGACACACACACAGGCACACATACAGGCACACACACACTCACCCTCCAGACAGGCACACTAATACACACACAGGCACACACACACAGGTACACACACAGGCACACACACACAGAGACACACAGAGACACACACACAGGCACACACAGGCACACACATACAGGCACACACACACACACTCTCCCCCACACAGGCACACACACACACAGGCACACACAGCCACACAGACACATACACACACACACACAGGCACACAAAAAAAGATCCCCCGTATAGCCTTAACAGACTGTAGGGGCAAGTGCTGTTAGCGAGCACCTATGAAGGCCGGAACGGTACACGAGGGGGTGGGTGGCCAGCACCACGCCCGACCGCCTTTGTCTCCCTAGTGACGATGTTTACACACCACACCAGGTACTCATTTGAGGCTGAGTCGACCTAGGGGAGGCCCGGGACCGGTTCAAATAATCGTCACTGGTGTTGGCCGTGAGCGGGAATCGAACCCGGGTCGCCAGGTTCATAGCGCAGCGCGCTAACCGCTACACTACCGCTCCCCACACACACACAGACACACACACACAGGCACACACAGGCACACACACAGACACACACACACACAGGCACACACATACAGGCACACACACACACAAACTCACCCCCCACACAGGCACACACACACAGACACACACAGACACACAGACACATACACACACAGGCACACACACACACAGACACACACACAGACAAACTCACAGACACACACTCACACACTCACCCCCCACACAGCACACCGCCACTTACGCGGCTCAAGCGACTGTGGAGATGAAAGAGTTTCCCCTCCCCACCCTCTGTCGGGGTCTGTGATTGTGCCCAGGGTGAGACGGGGTGGGTGGTGCTGCTGATGGGAGGAGGAGGAGGAGCGGTGGTGCAGTGGTTAGCGCGCTGCGCGTCGAACCCCGTGGCTGAGAGCCGCGTTCGATTCTTCATCTCAACACGCAGGGCAGACAACGTCATTGTGTGTACTGTGTGTGTGTGTACTGTGTGTGTGTACTGTGTGTGTGTACTGTGTGTGTGTGTATACTGTGTGTGTGTACTGTGTGTGTGTACTGTGTGTACTGTGTGTGTACTGTGTGTGTGTACTGTGTGTGTGTAGTGTGTGGTGTGTGTACTGTGTGTGTGTGTTTACTGTGTACTGTGTGTGTGTGTTTACTGTGTACTGTGTGTGTGTACTGTGTGTGTACTGTGTGTACTGTGTGTGTGTACTGTGTGTACTGTGTGTGTGTACTGTGTGTGTACTGTGTGTGTGTATTGTGTGTGTGTGTACTGTGTGTGTACTGTGTGTACTTTGTGTGTACTGTGTGTGTACTTTGTGTGTACTGTGTGTGTACTGTGTGTGTGTGTACTGTGTACTGTGTGTGTGTGTACAGTGTGTACTATGTGTGTGTGTACTGTGTGTGTACTGTGTGTGTGTGTATACTGTGTGTGTGTACTGTGTGTGTACTGTGTGTGTGTACTGTGTGTGTGTACTGTGTGTGTGTGTACTGTGTGTGTGTACTGTGTGTGTACTGTGTGTGTGTACTGTGTGTGTGTAGTGTGTGGTGTGTGTACTGTGTGTGTGTGTTTACTGTGTACTGTGTGTGTGTGTTTACTGTGTACTGTGTGTGTGTACTGTGTGTGTACTGTGTGTACTGTGTGTGTGTACTGTGTGTACTGTGTGTGTGTACTGTGTGTACTGTGTGTACTGTGTGTGTACTGTGTGTGTGTATTGTGTGTGTGTACTGTGTGTGAACTGTGTGTGTACTTTGTGTGTACTGTGTGTGTACTGTGTGTGTACTTTGTGTGTACTGTGTGTGTACTGTGTGTGTGTGTACTGTGTACTGTGTGTGTGTACAGTGTGTACTATGTGTGTGTGTACTGTGTGTGTACTGTGTGTATACTGTGTGTGTACTGTGTGTGTGTACTGTGTGTGTGTGTACACTGTGTGTGTGTGTGTACTGTGTGTGTGTGTGTACTGTGTGTGTACTGTGTGTGTGTACTGTGTGTGTGTACTGTGTGTACTGTGTATGTGTACTGTGTGTGTGTACTGTGTGTGTGTGTGTACTGTGTGTGTGTGTGTACTGTGTGTGTGTACTGTGTGTACACTGTGTACTGTGTGTATATGTACTGTGTGTACTGTGTGTATGTACTGTGTGTACTGTGTGTGTGTACTGTGTGTGTGTACTGTGTGTACACTGTGTGCACTGTGTGTACACTGTGTGTACTGTGTGTATGTACTGTGTGTACTGTGTGTGTATGTACTGTGTGTACTGTGTGTGTATGTAGTGTGTGTACTGTGTGTGTACTGTGTGAGTACTGTGTGTGTGAGTACTGTGTGTGTGTGTACACTGTGTGTACACTGTGTGTACTATGTGTGTGTGTACTGTGTGTGTGTACTGTGTGTATACTGTGTGTGTACTGTGTGTGTGTACTGTGTGCGTGTACACTGTGTGTGTGTACTGTGTGTGTACTGTGTGTACTATGTGTGTGTCTACTGTGTGTGTATGTACTGTGTGTACTGTGTGTGTACTGTGTGTGTGTACTGTGTGTGTACTGTGTGTACTGTTTGTGTGTACTGTGTGTGTGTACTGTGTGTGTACTGTGTGTGTGTACTGTGTGTGTACTGTGTGTGTGTACTGTGTGTACTGTGTGTGTGTACTGTGTGTACTGTGTGTGTGTACTATGTGTTTACTGTGTGTACACGTGTGTGTGTACTGT
Source organism: Petromyzon marinus (assembly GCF_048934315.1). Classification (NCBI taxonomy): domain Eukaryota; kingdom Metazoa; phylum Chordata; class Hyperoartia; order Petromyzontiformes; family Petromyzontidae; genus Petromyzon; species Petromyzon marinus. The sequence goes on along the minus strand of NC_133740.1, from coordinate 5,988,306 downwards.
GTGTGTACTGTGTGTGTGTACTGTGTGTGTACTGTGTGTGTACTGTGTGTGTACTGTGTGTTTACTGTGTGTACTGTGTGTGTGTACTGTGTGTGTACTGTGTGTGTGCTGTGCTGTGTGTGCTGTGTGTGTACTGTGTGCGTGTGTACTGTGTGTGTAATGTGTGTGTGTACTCTGTGTACACGTGTGTGTGTACTCTGTGTACACGTGTGTGTGTGTACTGTGTGTGTATTGTAGTTTGTGGTGTGTTTAGTAGTGTATGGTGAGGTATATTTGTGTATGCTGAACGTCTATAGTCGTGCAATGTACAGCAGTGTATTGTAGTGTATGGTGTATAGCGTAATGTGTGTAAGGTAAAGTAGTGTATAATAGTGTAGTGTAGAGTGTAGTAGTGTATAGTGTACTGTATAATGTAGTGTATAGTAGTGCAGTGTATAGTCGTGTAGTGTATAGTAGTGTAGTGTTCAGTAGTGTATAGTGGACTGTATAGTGTAGTATATAGTGGTGTAGTGTATAGTGTAGTGTATAGTTTAGTGCATAGTGTAGTATGTAGTGTATATTGTAGTGCATAGTGTAGTGTATATTGTAGTGTATAGTGCAGTGTATAGTAGTGTATAGTGTAGTGTAGTGTGTAGTGTCGTGTATAGTGTAGTGTGTAGTGTAGTGTATAGTAGGGTATAGTGTAGTGTATAGTAGTGTATAGTGTAGTGTATAGTAGTGTAGTGTATAGTGTAGTGTATAGTGTAGTGTATAGTAGTGTATAGTAGTGTAGTGTATAGTGTAGTGTATAGTAGTGTATAGTGTAGTGTATAGTGTAGTGTATAGTGTAGTGTATAGTAGTGTAGTGTATAGTGTATGGTGTAGTGTATGGTGTAGTGTATGGTGTAGTGTCCAGTAGTGTAGTGTAGTGTATAGTGTAGTGTTTAGTGTAGTGTGTAGTGTAGTATATAGTGTAGTGTATGGTGTAGTGTCCAGTAGTGTAGTGTATAGTGTAGTGTTTAGTGTAGTGTGTAGTGTAGTATATAGTGTAGTGTGTAGTGTAGTATATAGTGTAGTGTATAGTGTAGTGTATATTAGTGTATAGTGTATTGTATAGTGTAGTGTACAGTGTAGTGAAAAGTATAATGTATAGTAGTGTAGTGTATAGTGTAGTGTATATTGTAGTGTAGTGTATAGTGTAGTGTAGTGTATAGTGTAGTGTATAGTGTAGTGTATAGTGTAGTGTAGTGTATAGTGTAGTGTATAGTGTAGTGTATAGTGTAGTGTAGTGTATAGTGTAGTGTATAGTGTAGTGTATAGTGTAGTGTATAGTGTAGTGTATAGTGTAGTGTAGTGTATATTGTAGTGTATAGTGTAGTGTATAGTGTAGTGTATAGTGTAGTGTATAGTGTAGTGTATAGTGTAGTGTATAGTGTAGTGTAGTGTATATTGTAGTGTATAGTAGTGTATAGTGTAGTGTATAGTGTAGTGTATAGTGTAGTGTATAGTGTAGTGTACGTAGAGAACCTCACTAATGGGGAGTCACTAACGCCCCTTGCCCTCAGCAGTCTTTGAAGGGGAGTGGGGGGGAGCAGAGTGGGGGGGAGTGAGGGGAGTGAGGGGGGTGAGGGGGGGGGTGAGGGGGGGGGGGTGAGGGGGGTGAGGGGGGGGGTGGGTGGGGAGGGCTGCCCCCTCCCCACCCACCCCTCCCCCCACCGCTCACCTGCCACGTGTCAGCCCCAGGGGGCCGTGCCGACCCCTGGCAGCTGAAATTACCCCCCAGGATCGTGGGTGGGGGGGGGTGGGTGGGGGGTGAGTGGGGGGGAGGTGTGAGTGGGGGGGTGAGTGGGAGGGGGTGATTGGGGGGGGTGAGTAGGGGGTGAGTGGGGGGGGGTGGGGGGGGAGTGGGGGGGGTGGGGGGGGAGTGGGGGGGCACAAAGTGACACAGACAGTGACATAGACAGTGACATAGACAGTTACACTGACAGAGAGGGACAGTGACACAGACAGTGACACAGACAGTGACATAGACAGTGACACAGACAGAGGGGACAGTGACACAGACAGTGACATAGACAGTGACACAGACAGAGGGGACAGTGACACAGACAGTGACACTGACAGAGAGGGACAGTGACACAGACAGTGACACAGACAGAGGGGACAGTGACACTAACAGTGACACAGACAGTGACACAGACAGTGACACAGACAGTGACATAGACAGTGACATAGACAGTGACACTGACAGAGAGGGACAGTGACACAGACAGTGACATAGACAGTGACATAGACAGTGACATAGACAGTGACACTGACAGAGAGGGACAGTGACACAGACAGTGACAGAGACAGAGGGGACAGTGACACTAACAGTGACACAGACAGAGGGGACAGTGACACAGACAGTGACACAGACAGTGACACAGACAGAGGGGACAGTGACACAGACAGTGACACAGACAGTGACACAGACAGAGGGGACAGTGACACAGACAGTGACACAGACAGTGACACAGACAGAGGGGACAGTGACACAGATAGTGACACAGACAGTGACCCTGACAGAGGGGACAGTGACACAGACAGTGACACAGACAGTGACACAAACAGAGTGGACAGTGACACAGACAGTGACACAGACAGTGACACAGACAGAGGGGACAGTGACACAGACAGTGACACAGACAGTGACACTGACAGAGGGGACAGTGACACAGACAGTGACACAGACAGTGACATAGACAGTGACACAGACGGTGACACAGACAGTGGGGACAGTGACACAGACAGAGGGGACAGTGACAGAGACAGTGACACAGACAGTGACACAGACAGTGACACAGACAGAGGGGACAGTGACACAGACAGTGACCCTGACAGAGGGGACAGTGACACAGACAGTGACACAGACAGTGACACTTACAGTGACACAAACAGTGACACAGACAGAGGGGACAGTGACAGAGACAGTGACACAGACAGTGACACAAACAGAGGGGACAGTGACACAGACAGTGACACAGACAGTGACACAAACAGTGACACAGACAGTGACACAGACAGAGGGGACAGTGACACAGACAGTGACACAGACAGTGGCAGTGACACAGACAGTGACACTGAGAAGAGGGGACAGTGACACATACAGTGACACTGACAGAGGGGACAGTGACACAGACAGTGACACAGACAGTGACACAGACAGTGACTCTCACAGAGGGGACAGTGACACAGACAGTGACACAGACAGTGACACTCACAGAGGGGACAGTGACACAGACAGTGACACAGACAGTGACACTCACAGAGGGGACAGTGACACAGACAGTGACACAGACAGTGACACAGACAGTGACAGTGACACAGACAGTGACACAGACAGTGACACTGACAGAGGGGACAGTGACACAGACAGTGACACAGACAGTGACAAAGACAGTGACACAGAGAGAGAGGACAGTGATACTTACAGTGACACAGACAGTGACACAGACAGAGGGGACAGTGACACAGAGAGAGAGGACAGTGATACTTACAGTGACACAGACAGTGACACAGACAGAGGGGACAGTGACACAGACAGTGACACAGACAGTGACATAGACAGAGGGGACAGTGACACAGACAGTGATAGTGACACAGACAGTGACACTTAGTGACACAGACAGTGACACAGACAGTGGGGACAGTGACACAGACAGAGACACAGACAGTGACACAGACAGAGGGGACAGTGACACAGACAGTGACACAGACAGTGACACAGACAGAGGGGACAGTGACACAGACAGTGACAGTGACACAGACAGTGACACAGACAGTGACACAGACAGAGGGGACAGTGACACTTAGTGACACAGACAGTGACACAGACAGAGGGGACAGTGACACAGACAGAGACACAGACAGTGACACAGACAGAGGGGACAGTGACACAGACAGTGACACAGACAGTGACACAAACAGTTACAGAGACAGTGACACTGACAGTGACACTGACAGTGACACAGACAGAGGGGACAGTGACACAGACAGTGACACAGACAGTGACACAGACAGAGGGGACAGTGACACAGACAGTGACACAGACAGTGACACATACAGTGGGGACAGTGACACAGACAGTGACACAGACAGTGACACAGACAGAGGGGACAGTGACACAGACAGTGACACAGACAGTGACACAGACAGAGGGGACAGTGACACAGACAGAGACACAGACAGTGACACAGACAGTGGGGACAGTGACACAGACAGTGACACAGACAGAGGGGACAGTGACACAGACAGTGACACAGACAGAGGGGACAGTGACACAGACAGTGACACAGACAGAGACACAGACAGAGGGGACAGTGACACAGACAGTGACACAGACAGAGGGGACAGTGACACAGACAGAGACACAGACAGAGGGGACAGTGACACAGACAGTGACACAGACAGAGGGGACAATGACACAGACAGTGACACAGACAGAGACACAGACAGAGGGGACAGTGACACAGACAGTGACACAGACAGAGGGGACAATGACACAGACAGTGACACAGACAGTGACACAGACAGAGGGGACAGTGACACAGACAGTGACGCAGACAGAAGGGACAGTTACACAGACAGTTACACAGACAGTGGGGACAGTGACACAGACAGAGGGGACAGTGACACAGACAGTGAGTGACACAGACAGAGGGGACAGTGACACAGACAGTGACGCAGACAGAAGGGACAGTTACACAGACAGTGACACAGACAGTGACACTTACAGTTACACAGACAGTGGGGACAGTGACACAGACAGTGACACTTACAGTGACACAGACAGAGGGGACAGTGACACAGACAGTGACAGAGACAGTGACACAGACAGAGGGGACAGTGACACGGACAGTGACACAGACAGTGACACTGACAGAGGGGACAGTAACACTTAACTCTCCCCATGCCTCTCTCTCTTAACTCTCTCTTAACTCTCTCTTAACTCTCCGTTAACTCTCTCTTAACTATCTCTTAACTCTCCGTTAACTCTCTCTTAACTCTCGCCCTGCCACTCTCTCTTAACTCTCCCTTAACTCTCTCTTAACTCTACACCTGCCTCTCTTAACTCTTTCTTAACTCTCTCTTAACTCTCCCTTAACTCTCCACCTGCCAATCTCTCTTAACTCTCCCCTAACTCTCTCTTAACTCTCTTACCTCTCCACCTGCCACTTTCTCCTAACTCTCTCTTAACTCTCTCTTAACTGTCCACATGCAACTCTCACTCTTAACTCTCCCTTAACTCTCTCTTAACTCTCCTTTTCTCTCCCCCTGCCCCTCTCTCTTAACTCTCCCCCTGCCTCTCTCCCTGCATCTCTCCCTTAACTCTCCCTTAACTCTCTCTTAAATCTCCCCCTGCTTCTCTCTTAACTCTCTCTTAACTCTCTCTTAACTCTCCCTTAACTCTCCCTTAACTCTCCACCTGCCACTCTCTCTTAACTCTTCCCCTGCCTCTCTCCCTGTTTCTCCCCATGCCTCGCTTTCTTAACTCTCACTTAACTCTTCACCTGCCACTCTCTCTCTTAACTCTCTCTTAACTCTCTCTTAACTCTCCCTTAACTCTCTCTTAAATCTCTCTTAACTCCCCCTGCCTCTCTCCTAACTCTCTCTTAACACTCTCTTAAATCTCCACCTGCCACTCTCTCTTGACTCTCTCTTAACTCTCCCTTAACTCTCCACCTGCCACTCTCTCTTAACTCTCCCTTAGCTCGCTCTTACCTCTCCCTTAACGCTCTCTTAAATCTCTCTTAACTCCCCCTGCCTCTCCCTCTGCCTCTCTCTTAACACTCTCTTAACTCTGCACCTGCAACTCTCTCTTAACTCTCCCTTAACACTCTCTTAACTCTATGTTAAATCTCCCCCTGCCTCTCTCTTAACTCTCTGTTAACTCTCCCTTAACGTTCCCCCTGTCTATCTCTTTACTCTCCCTTAACTCTCTCTCAACTCTCCCCCTGCCTCTCTCTTAACTCTCTCTTAACTCTCCCTTAACTCTCCACATGCTACTCTCTCTTAACTCTCTCTTAACTCTCCCTTAACTCTCCACCTGCCACTCTCTCTTAACTCTCCCTTAATTCTCTCTTAACTATCCCTTAACTCTCTCTTAATTCTCCCTGCCTCTCCCCTTGCCTCTCTCTTAACTCTGCCATAACTCTCTCTTAACTCTCTCTTAACTATCTCTTAACTCTCTCTTAACTTTTTAAACTGTCCACATGCCACTCTCTCTTAACTCTCCCTGAACTCTCTCTTAACTCTCCCCGCCTCTCCCCCTGCCCCTCTCTCTTAACTCTCCCCTGCCTCTCTCCCTGCCACTCTCTCTTAACTCTCCCTTAACTCTCTCTTAACTCTCCACCTGCCTCTCTCTTAACTCTCTCTTAACTATCTTTTAACTCTCCCTTAACTCTCCACCTGCCACTCTCTCTCTTAACTCTCCCTTAACTCCCTCATAACTCTCCCCCTGCCTCTCTCTTAACTCTCTCTTAACTCTCTCTTAACTCTCCACCTGCAACTCTGTCTTAACTCTCCCTTAACTCTCTCTTAACTCTCCCTTAACTCTCTGTTATCTTTCCCCCTGCCTCTCTCTTAATGATCTCTTAACTCTCCCTTAACTCTCCACCTGCTACTCTCTCTTAACTCTCCCTTAACTCTCTCTTAACTCTCCCGCTACCTATCTATCTTAACTCTCTCTTAACTCTCTCTTAACCCTCTCTTAACGCTCCACCTGCAACTCTCTCTTAACTCTCCCTTAAGTCTCTCTTAACTATCCCTACCTCTCTCTTAACTCTCCCTTAACTCTCCCCTGCCTCTAACCCTGCCTCTCTCTTAATTCTCCCTTAACTCTCCCTTAACTCTCCCCCTGCCTTTCTCTTAACTCTCTCTCAACTCTCTCTAAACTCTCTCTTAACCCTCCCTTAACTCTCTCTTAACTCTCCCACTGCCACTCTCTCTTAACTCTCGCTTAACTCTCTCTTAACTCTACACCTGCCTCTCTTAACTCTCTCTTAACTCTCTCTTACCTCTCCACCTGCCACTCTCTCTTAACTCTCTCTTCACTCTCTCTTAACTCTCTCTCTTAACTGTCCACATGCCACTCTCACTCTTAACTCTCCCTTATCTCTCTCTTAACTCTCCCTGCCTCTCCCCCTGTCCCTCTCTCTTAACTCTCCCTTAACTCTCTCTTAACTCTCCCCTGCCTCTCCCCCTGCCTCTTTCTTAACTCTCCCTTAACTGTCCCCCCGCCTTTCGCTTAACTCTCTCTTAACTCTCTATACTCTCTGTTAACTCTCCCTTAACTCTGTCTTAACTCTCCCCCTGCCACTCTCTCTTAACTCTCCCTAAACTCTCTCTTAACTCTACACCAGCCTCTCTTTACTCTCTCTTAACTCTCGCTTACCTCTCCACCTGCCACTCTCTCTTAACTCTCTCTTCACTCTCTCTTAACTGTCCACATACCACTCTCACTCTTAACTCTCCCTTAACTCTCTCTTAACTCTCCCTGCCTCTCCCCCTGCCTCTCTCTTAACTCTCTCTTAACTCTCTCTTAACTTTCCACCTGCCTCTCTCTCTTAACTCTCTCTTAACTCTCTACCTGCCACTCTCTCTTAACTCTCCCTTAACTCTCTCTTAACGCTCCCCCTGCCTCTCTCTCTTAACTCTCTCTTAACTCTCCCTTAACTCTCTCTTAACTCTCCCACTACTTCTCTCTCTTAACTCTCTCTTAAGTCTCCCTCAACTCTCCCTTAACTCTATCTTAAATCTCTATTAACTCCTTCTGCCTCTCTCTCTTAACTCTCTCTTAACTCTCCCTTAACTCTGTCTTAACTCTCTCTTAACTCTCCCCCTGCCTCTCTCTTAAATCTCTCTTAACTCTCTCTTAACTCTACTTTAAGTCTCTCTAAACTCTCTCTTAACTCTCCCCCTGCTCTCTCTTAACTCTCTCTTAACTCTCCCTTTACTCTTCCCTTGCCTCTCTCTTAACTCTCTCTTAACTCTCCCTTTACTCTCTCTTAAATCTCCACCTGCCTCTCTCTCTTACCTTTCTCTTAACTCTCTCTTAACGCTCCACCTGCCTCTATCTTAAGTCTCTCTTAACTCTCCCTGCCTCTCCCTCTGCACCTATCTATAAACTCCCTCTGCCTCTCTCTTAACTCTCTCTTAACTCGCCCCCTGCCTCTCTCTTAACTCTCTCTTAACTCTCCCTGCCTCGCTCTTAACTCTCTCTTAACTCTCCCCTGCCTCTCTCCTTGCCTTTCTCCCTTAAATATCCCTTAACTCTCCATTATCTCTCTGTTAACTTTCCGTGCCTCTCTCTTATCTCTCTCTTACCTCTCTCTTAACTCCCCCCTGCCTCTATCTTAACTCTCTCTGAACTCTCCCTTAACTCTGCCCCTGCCTCTCTCTTAACTCTCTATTAACTCTCTCTTAGCTCTCCCCCTGCCTCTCTCATAACTCTCTCATAACTCTCCCTTAACTCTCTCTTAACTCTCCACATACCTCTCTCTCTTAACTCTCTCTTAACTCTCCCAACTCTCTCTTAACTCTCCCCCTGCCTCTCCCTTATCTCTCTCTTAACTCTCTCTTAACTCTCCACCTGCAACTCTCTCTTAACTCTCCCTTAACTCTCTCTTAACTCCCCCTGCCTCTCTCTCTTAACTCTCTCTAAACTCTCCCTTAACTCTGTCTTAACTCTCTCTTAACTCTCCCCCTGCCTCTCTCTCTTAACACTCTCTTAACTCTCCCTTACCTCTCCCTTAACTCTCTCTTAAATCTCTATTAACTCCTTTTGCCTCTCTCTCTTAACTCTCTCTTAACTCTCCCTTAACTCTGTCTTAACTCTCTCTTAACTCTCCCCCTGCCTCTCTCTTAATTCTCTCTTAACTCTCCCCCTGCCTCTCTCTTAACTCTCTCTTAACTCTCCCTTCACTCTTCCCCTGCCTCTCTCTTATCTCTCTCTTAACTCTCCCTTAACTCTCTCTTAAATCTCCACCTGCCTCTCTCTCTTACCTTTCTCTTAACTCTCTCTTAACTCTCCGCTTGCCTCTCTCTTAACTCTCTCTTAACTCTCTACCTGCCACTCTCTCTTAACTCTCTCTTAACTCTCCCTTAACTGTCCACCTGCCACTATCTCTTAACTCTCTCTTAAATCTCTCTTAACTCTCCCCATGCCACTCTCTCTTAACTCTCCCTTAACTCCCTCTGCCTCTCCCCCTGCCTCTCTCACTTAACTCTTCCTTAACTCTCCCTTATCTCTCCCTGCCTCTCCCCTTGTCTCTCTCTTAACTCTCCCTTAACTCTCCCTGCCTCTCTCTCTTAACTCTCACTTGACTCTCCTCCTGCCACTCTCTCTTAACTCTTAACTCTCCCTTAACTCTCCACCTGCCTCTCTCTTAACTCTCCCTGCCTCTCCCCTTGCCTCTCTCCCTTAACTCTCTCTTAACTCTCCCACTGCCTCTCTCTTAACTCTCTCTTAGCTCTCTTAACTCTCCACCTGCCACTCTCTCTTAACTCTCTCTTACCTCTCCCTTAACTCTCCACCTGTCACTCTCTCTTAACTCTCTCTTAACTCTCTCTTATCTCTCTCTTAACTCTCTCTTAACTCTCTCGTAACTCTCCCCCTGCCTCTCTCCCTGCCTCTCCCGCTGCCTCTCTCCCTTAACTCTCTCTTAACTCTCTCTTAACTCTCTCTTAACTCTCCCCCTGCCTCTCTCTTAACTTTCTCTGAACTCTCTCTTGACTCTCCCTTAACTCTCCACCTGCCACTCTCTCTCTTAACTCTCCCTTAACTCTCTCTTAACATTCCTTGCCTCGCTCTTAACTCTCTCTTAACTCTCTCTTAACTCTCCACCTGCAACTCACTCTTAACTCCCCCTTAACTCGCTCTTAACTCTCCCCTGCCTCTCTCTCTCTTAACTCTCTCAACGCTCTCTTAACGCTCCCTTAACTCTCTCTTAACTCTCCCCTGCTTCTCTCCCTGCCTCTCTCCCCTAACTCTCCCTTAACTCTCCCTTAACTCTCCCTTAACTCTCCACCTGCCTCTCTCTCTTAACTCTCTCTTAACTCTCCCTTAACTCTCTCTTAACATTCCCTTAACTCTCCACCTGCAACTCTCTCTTAACTCTCCCTTAACTCTCTCTTAACTCTCCCCTGCCTCTCTCTCTCTTAACTCTCTTAACTCTCTCTTAACGCTCCCTTAACTCTCTCTTATATCTCCCCTGCCTCTCTCCCTGCCTCTCTCCCTTAACTCTCCCTTAACTCTCCCTTAACTCTCCCTTAACTCTCCCTTAACTCTCCCTTAACGCTCCACCTGCCACTCTCTCTATTAACTCTCTCTTAACTCTCTCTTAACTCTCCCTTAACTCTCCACCTGCCACTCTCTCTATTAACTCTCTCTTAACTCTCTATCTTAACTCTCTCTTAACTCTCTCTTAACTCTCCCTTAACTCTCCACCTGCCACTTTCTCTTAACTCTCCCTTAACTCTCTCTTAACTCTCCCTGCCTCTCTCTCTTAACTCTCGCTTAACTCTCCCCTGCCTCTCTCTTAACTCTCTCTTATCTCTGTCTTAACTCTCCACCTGCCACTCTCTATTAACTCTCTCTTAACTCTCCCTTAACTCTCCACCTGCCACTATCTCTTAACTCTCCCTTAACTCTCCCTTAACTCTCCCTGCCTCTCTCTTAACTCTCCCTGCCTCTCCCCCTGCCTCTCTCCCTTAACTCTCTCTTAACTCTCCCCCTGCCTCTCTCTTAACTCTCTTAGCTCTCTCTTAACTCTCCACCTGCCACTCTCTCTTAACTCTCTCGTAACTCTCCCTTAACTCTCCACCTGCCACTCTCTCTTAACTCTCTCTTAACTCTTTCTTATCTCTCTCTTAACTCTCTCTTAACTCTCTCTTCACTCTCCCCCTGCCTCTCTCCCTGCCTCTCCCGCTGCCTCTCTCCCTTAACTCTCTCTTAACTCTCTCTCTTAACTCTCCCTTAACTCTCCCCCTGCCTCTCTCTTAACTTTCTCTTAACTCTCTCTTAACTCTCCTTTAACTCTGCACCTGCTACTCTCTATTAACTCTCCCTTAACTCTCTCTTAACTCTCCACCTGCCTCTCTCTTAATTCTCTCTCAACTCTCTCTTGACTCTCCCTTAACTCTCCACCTGCCACTCTCTCTCTTAACTCTCCCTTAACTCTCTCTTAACATTCCCTGCCTCTCTCTTAACTCTTTCTTAACTCTCTCTTAACTCTCCACCTGCAACTCTCTCTTAACTCTCCCTTAACTCTCTCTTAACTCTCCCCTGCCTCTCTCTTAACTCTCTCAACGCTCTATTAACGCTCCCTTAACCCTCTCTTAACTCTCCCCTGCCTCTCTCCCTGCAACTCTCCCTTAACTCTCCCTTAACTCTCCCTTAACTCTCCCTTAACTCTCCACCTGCCTCTCTCTTAACTCTCCCTTAACTCTCCCTTAACGCTCCACCTGCCACTCTCTCTATTAACTCTCTCTTAACTCTCTCTTAACTCTCCCTTAACTCTCCACCTGCCACTCTCTCTATTAACTCTCTCCTAACTCTCTCTTATCTCTCTCTTTACTCTCTCTTAACTCTCTCTTTACTCTCACTTAACTCTCCACCTGCCACTATCTGTTAACTCTCCCTTTACTCTCTCTTAACTTTCCCTGCCTCTCTCTCTTAACTCTCGCTTAACTCTCCCCTGCCTCTCTCTTATCTCTCTCTTAACTCTCCCCCTGCCTCTCTCTTTACTGTCTTACCTCTCTCTTAACTCTGCACCTGCCACTCTCTCTTAACTCTCTCTTAAATCTCACTTAACTCTCCACCTGCCACTCTCTCTTAACTCTCTCTTAACTCTCTCTTATCTCTCTCTTAACTCTCTCTTAACTCTCTCTTAACTCTCCCCCTGCCTCTCTCCCTGCCTTTCCCGCTGCCTCTCTCCCTTAACTCTCCCTTAACTCTCTCTTAACTCTCTCTTAACTCTCCTCCTGCCTCTCACTTAACTTTCTCTTAACTCTCTCTTAACTCTCCCTTAACTCGGCACCTGCTACTCTCTATTAACTCTCCCTTAACTCTCTCTTAACTCTCCACCTGCCTCTCTCTTAACTCTCTCTTAACTCTCTCTTGACTCTCCCTTAACTCTCCACGTGCCACTCTCTCTCTTAACTCTCCCTTAGCTCTCTCTTAACATTCCCTGCCTCTCTCTTAACTCTCTCTTAACTCTCCACCTGCAACTCTATCTTAACTCTCCCTTAACTCTCTCTTAACTCTCCCCTGCCTCTCTCTCTTAAATCTCTCAACGCTCCCTTAACTCTCTCTTAACTCTCCCCTGCCTCTCTCCCTGCCTCTCTCCCTTAACTCTCCCTTAACTCTCCCTTAACTCTCCCTTAACTCTCCCTTAACTCTCCCTTAACTCTCCCTTAACTCTCCCTTAACGCTCCACCTGCCTCTCTCTTAACACTCTCTTAACTCTCCCATAACTCTCCACCTGCCAATCTCTCTTAACTCTCCCTTAACTCTCTATTAACATTCCCTTAACTCTCCACCTGCAACGCTCTCTTAACTATCCCTTAACTCTCTCTTAACTCTCCCCTGCCTCTCTCTTAACTCTCTCAACTCTCTCTTAACGCTCCCTTAACTCTCTCTTAACTATCCCCTGCCTCTCTCCCTGCCTCTCTCCCTTAACTCTCCCTTAACTCTCCCTTAACTCTCCCTTAATGCTCCACCTGCCACTCTCTCTATTAACTTTCTCTTAACTCTCTCTTATCTCTCTCTTCACTCTCTCTTAACTCTCTCTTAAATCTCTCTCTTAACTCTCTCTTAACTCTCTCTTAACTCTCCTTTAACTCTCCACCTGCCACTCTCTCTTAGCTCTCTCTTAACTCTCCCCCTGCATCTCCCCATGCTTCTCTCTCTTAACTCTCCCTTAACACTCTACCTGCCACTCTCTCTATTAACTCTCTCTTAACTCTCTCTTATCTCTCTTAACTCTCTCTTAACTCTCCCTTAACTCTCCACCTGCCACTCTCTCTATTAACTCTCTCTTAACTCTCTCTTATCTCTCTCTTCACTCTCTCTTAACTCTCTCTTAACTCTCTCTTAAATCTCTCTCTTAACTCTCTTTTAAGACTCCACCTGCCACTCTCTCTCTCTTAACGCGCCCTTAACTCTCTATTAACTCTCCCTGCCTCTCCCCCTGCCTCTCTCTTAACTCTTCCTTAACTCTCCCTTAACTATCCCCCTGCCCCTCTCTCTTAACTCTCCCTGCCTCTCCCCCTGCCTCTCTCCCTTAACTCTCCCGATGCCTCTCCTTAACTCTCTCTTAACTCTCCACCTGCCACTCTCTCTTAACTCTCCGTTATCTCTCCCTTAACTCTCTCTTAAGTCTCCCTCTCTCTTAACTCTCTCTTAACTCTCTCTTGACTCTCCCTTAACTCTCCACCTGCCACTTTCTCTTAACTCTCTCTTAACTCTCCCTTAACTCTCTCTTAACTCTCCCCCTGCCTCTCTCTTAACTCTCTCTTAACTCTCTCTTAACTCTCCCCCTGCCGCTCTCTCTTAACTCTCTCTTAACTTTCCCTTAACTCTCTCTTAACTCTCTCTTAACTCTCCCCCTGCCTCTCTCCCTTAACTCTCTTTTAACTCTCTCTTATCTCTCCCTTAACTCTCCACCTGCCACTCTCTCTTAACTCTCTCTTAACTCTCCCTTAACTCTCTTAACTCTCCCCCTGCCTCTCTCTTAACTCTCTCTTAACTCTCCCTTAACTCTCTCTTAACTCTCCCCCTGCCGCTCTCTCTTAACTCTCTCTTAACTCTCCCTGCCTCTCCCCCTGCACCTCTCTATAAACTCCCTCTGGCTCTCTCTTAACTCTCTCTTAACTCTCCCCCTGCCTCTCTATTAACTCTCTCTTAACTCTCCCTGCCTCTCCCCCTGCACCTCTCTATAAACTCCCTCTGCCTCTCTCTTAACTCTCTCTTAACTCTCCCCCTGCCTCTCTATTAACTCTCTCTTAACTCTCCCCTGCCTCTCCCCCTGCCTTTCTCCCTTAAATGTCCCTTAACTCTCCATTAACTCTCTGTTAACTCTCCCTGCCTCTCTCTTATTTCTCTCTTAACTCTCTCTTAACTCTCTCTCTTAATTCTCCACCTGCCACTCCCTCTCTTAACTCTCTCTTAACGCTCCCCCTGCCTCTCTCTCTCAACTCTCTCTTAGCTCTCGTTTAACTCTCTCTTAACTCTCCCCCTGCCTCTCCCCATGCTTCTCTCTCTGAACTCTCTCTTAACTCTCTCTTAACTCTCCACCTGCCACTCTCTCTCTTAACTCGCCCTTAACTCTCTCTTAACTCTCTCTTAACTCTCCCCCTGCCACTCTCTCGTAACTCTCCCTTAACTCGCTCTTATCTCTCCCTTAACGCTCCACCTGCCACTCTCTCTTAACTCTCCCTTAACTCTCTCTTAACTCTCCCCCTGACTCTCTCTTAACTCTCTCTTAACTCTCTCTTAACTTTCTCTTAACTCTCCACCTGCAACTCTATCTTAACGCTCCCTTAACTCTCTCTTAACTCTCCCCTGCCTCTGTCCCTGCCTCTCTCTTAACGCTCCCTTAACTCTCCCTTAACTCTCCACCTGCCACTCTCTCTTAACTCTCTCTTAACGCTCCCTTAGCTCTCCCTTAACTCTCCACCTGCCATTCTCTCGCTTAACTCTCTCTTAACTCTCTCTTAAATCTCTTAACTCTCTCTTAACTCTCCCCCTGCCTCTCCCCATGCCTCTCTCCCTTAACTCTCCCTTACTCTCTCTCAACTCTCTCAACTTTTTCTTCACTCTCCACCTGCCATTCTCTCTTAACTCTCCCTGCCTCTCCCTCTTAACTCTCTCGTAACTCTCCCTTAACTCTCTCTTAACTCTCCCCCTGCCTCTCTCTCTCAACTCTCTCTTAACTCTCGTTTAACTCTCTCTTAACTCTCCCCCTGCCTCTCCCCATGCCTCTCTCTCTGAACTCTCTCTTAACTCTCTCTTAGCTCTCCACCTGCCACTCTCTCTCTCTTAACTCGCCCTTAACTCTCTCTTAACTCTCTTAACTCTCCACCTGCCTCTCTCTCAACTCTCTCTTATCTCTCCTTTAACTCTCTCTTAACTCTCCCCCTGCCTCTCCCCATGCCTCTCTCTCTTAACTCTCTCTTAACTCTCCACACTGCCACTCTCTCTCTTAACTCGCCCTTAACTCTCTCTTAAGTCTCTCTTAACTCTCCCCCTGCGTCTCTCTCTCAACTCTCTCTTAACTCTCCTTTAACTCTCTCTTAACTCTCCCTGCCTTTCCCCCAGCCTCTCTCTCTTAACTCTCTCTTAACTCTCCCTGCCTTTCCCCCTGCCTCTCTCTCTTAACTCTCCCTTAACTCTCCCTTAACTCTCCCCCTGCCCCTCTGTCTTAACTCTCCCTGCCTCTCCCCCTGCCTCTCTCCCTTAACTCTCTCCCTGCCTCTCTCTTAACTCTCTCTTAACTCTCCACCTGCCACTCACTTAACTTTCCCTTAACTCCCCTTTAACTCCCCCTGAACTCTCCCTTAACTCTCCCTTAACTCTCCCTTAACTCTCCCTTAACTCTCCACCTGCCACTCTCTTAACTCTCCCTTAACTCCCCCTTAACTCTCCCTTAACTCTCCCTTAACTCCCCCTTAACTCACCCTTACCTCTCCCTGATCCCTCCCTTAACTCTCTCTTAACTCTCCTTGATCTCTCCCTGAACTCTCCCTTAACTCTCCCTGAACTCTCCCTGAACTCTCCCTTAACTCTCCCTTAACTCTCCCTTAACTCTCCCCCTGCCCCCAGGCTGGGTGTTTGTAATTTGTACCACGGTAACAAAAAGAGAAAACTCCGGGCGGGAGAAAATAATAAATAATAAATACGCGGCTACAAATAATAGTGGGGGGTAGTGGGTGTGGGGTAATGGGGGGTAGTGGGGGGGTGTTGGGGGGGAGAGTGTGGGGGGTAGTGGGTGGGGGGTAGTTGGGGGGTAGTGGGGGGTAGTGGGGGGGTGTGGGGGAGAGAGTGGGGAGAGAGTGGGGGGAGAGTAGGGGGAGAGTGGGGGGTATTGGGGAGGTAGTGGGGAGGTAGTGGGGAGGTAGTGGGGGGAGAGTGGGGGGAGAGGAGATGGAAGTGACAGACAGAGGCGTAGAGACTACATACGTCTGTGTGTGTGTGTCTGTGTGTGTGTCTGTGTGTCTGTGTGTGTGTGTCTGTGTGTGTGTCTGTGTGTGTGTCTGTGTGTCTGTGTTTGTGTCTGTGTGTGTGTCTGTGTGTCTGTGTGTGTCTGTGTGTGTGTGTGTCTGTGTGTGTGTTTGTGTCTGTGTGTGTGTCTGTGTGTCTGTGTGTCTGTGTGTGTGTCTGTGTGTGTGTCTGTGTGTCTGTGTGTGTCTGTCTGTGTGTTTGTGTGTGTCTATGTGTGTGTGTGTGTGTTTCTGTGTCTATGTGTGTGTGTGTGTTTTTGCGTGTGTATGTGTGTCTGTGTGTCTGTATGTGTGTCTATGTGTGTGTCTGTGTGTGTGTGGCTGCGTGTGTGTAAACGGTTGGAGCTATGGGGTTTTAGCTATGGGGTTTGAGCTATGGGATTGGAGCTATGGGGTTGGAGCTATGGGGTTGGAGCTATCATCACCCCCCATCACCCACCCCCATCACGCCCTCCATCCCCACATCACCCCCACATCACCCCCCACCCCACTCCACCCCCTCCCCCACTCACCCCCCCCACATCACCCCCATATCACCACCCCCCCCCCCCACATCACCCCACATCACCCCAACATAACCCCCACAAAACCCCAACATCACCACCCCCCCCACATCACCCCCACATCACCCCCCCCCCACATCACCACCCCCCCACATCACCCAACATCACCCCACATCACCCCACATCACCCCACATCACCCCACATCACCCCAACATCACCCCAACATCACCCCACATCACCCCAACATCACCCCAACATCACCCCAACATCACCCCACATCACCCCACATCACCCCACATCACCCCACATCACCCCACATCACCACCCCTCCCACATCACCCCACATCACCCCCACATCACCCCCACATCACCCAACATCACCCCCCCCCCACATCACCTCCCCCCCTCGCTACTGAGCGTGAGTAGAACGCGATGTGGCATTCGAGTGGGTGGTGGTGGTGGTGGTGGGGGAGCCGATTGAGTCGCTCGCTCCGAGACATCACAGCCTGGGTCAGGGGTGAAACCCATTACCCACGACTCGGGGGAGAAGGGGAGGGAGGCACTGGGGGGGAGGGGGGGAACAGAGAACGGGGCGACACGGCGCTCTGGCGGGAGAGGTTTGATGTGGGTGGGGGGGTGGTGGTCGTGGTGGGGGGGGTGGTGGTGGTGGTGGGGGGGTGGTGGTGGTGGGGGGGTGGTGGTGGTGGGGCGGCAGGGCCAGCCAGAGACAATGCCAGGGAGAGACAATGCCAGCCAGAGACAATGCCAGCCAGAGACAATGCCAGACAATGCCAGCCAGAGACAATGCCAGCCAGAGACAATGCCAGCCAGAGACAATGCCAGCCAGAGACAATGCCAGACAATGCCAGCCAGAGACAATGCCAGCCAGAGACAATGCCAGCCAGAGACAATGCTAGCCAGAGACAATGCCAGACAATGCCAGCCAGAGACAATGCCAGCCAGAGACAATGCCAGCCAGAGACAATGCCAGCCAGAGACAATGCCAGACAATGCCAGCCAGAGACAATGCCAGCCAGAGACAATGCCAGCCAGAGACAATGCCAGACAATGCCAGCCAGAGACAATGCCAGCCAGAGACAATGCCAGACAATGCCAGCCAGAGACAATGCCAGCCAGAGACAATGCCAGACAATGCCAGACAATGCCAGCCAGAGACAATGCCAGCCAGAGACAATGCCAGCCAGAGACAATGCCAGACAATGCCAGCCAGAGACAATGTCAGCCAGAGACAATGCCAGCCAGAGACAATGCCAGACAATGCCAGCCAGAGACAATGTCAGACAATGCCAGCCAGAGACAATGCCAGCCAGAGACAATGCCAGACAATGCCAGCCAGAGACAATGCCAGACAATGCCAGCCAGAGACAATGCCAGACAATGCCAGACAATGCCAGCCAGAGACAATGCTAGCCAGAGACAATGCCAGACAATGCCAGCCAGAGACAATGCCAGCCAGAGACAATGCCAGACAATGCCAGCGAGAGACAATGCCAGACAATGCCAGCCAGAGACAATGCCAGACAATACCAGCCAGAGACAATGCCAGCCAGAGATAATGCCAGCCAGAGACAATGCCAGACAATGCCAGCCAGAGACAATGACAGCCAGAGACAATGCCAGACAATGCCAGACAATGCCAGCCAGAGACAATGCCAGACAGAGACAATGCCAGCCAGAGACAATGCCAGCCAGAGACAATGCCAGACAATGCCAGACAATGCCAGCCAGAGACAATGCCAGACAATGCCAGCCAGAGACAATGTCAGACAATGCCAGCCAGAGACAATGCCAGCCAGAGACAATGCCAGACAATGCCATCCAGAGACAATGCCAGCCAGAGACAATGCCAGACAATGCCAGCCAGAGACAATGCCAGCCAGAGACAATGCCAGCCAGAGACAATGCCTGCCAGAGACAATGCCAGCCAGAGACAATGCCAGCCAGAGACAATGCCAGACAATGCCAGCCAGAGACAATGCCAGCGAGAGACAATGCCAGCCAGAGACAATGCCAGACAATGCCAGACAATGCCAGCCAGAGACAATGCCTGCCAGAGACAATGCCAGCCAGAGACAATGCCAGCCAGAGACAATGCCAGCCAGAGACAATGCCAGCCAGAGACAATTCCAGCCAGAGACAATGCCAGCCAGAGACAATGCAAGCCAGAGACAATGCCAGACAATGCGAACCGCACAAACACAGCGACAACAAAGGGTGGTGGGGTGGGGGAGAAACAGACGCTGCTGTGCGCTACGCACTGCGTCGGGATGGAGCGGCTCGCAAGTAAATAAATAAATAAATCTCTCTCTCCCCCCCCCCCTCCCACTTTACAGATCAAACGAAACGTGTCCACGTGTGGCCAGCGGGGCAGACACGTGGCTACACCCCCCCCCCCCCCCCACAGCGTTCCGCTAATTAGGCTAATTAGGGGCAACTCCCCCCCCCCCTACGCTAGGCTGAGTTAATTGCCAGGGCTGGATTACACTCAGGGCTGCTGGCGTGGGTGGTATGGTTGGGTGTGGGTTTGTGGATGTGTGTGTGTGTCGGTGTGTGTGTGTGTAGGGTGTGTGTAGGGTGTGTGTGTGTGGGTGTGTGTGGGGGTGTGTGTGGGGGTGTGTGTGTGTGGGTGTGTGTGGGTGTGTGTGTGGGTGTGTGTGTGAGGGTGTGGGGGTGTGTGTGTGGGTGTGTGTGTGTGTGTGGTGTGTGTGTGTCGGTGTGTGTGGTGTGTGTGTGGGTGTGTGTGTGTGTGTGTGGGTGTGTGTGGGGGTGTGTGTGTGGGTTTGTGTGGGTGTGTGTGTGTGGGTGTGTGTGGGGGTGTGTGTATGTGTGGTGTGTGTGGGTGTGTGTGTTTGTGGTGTGTGGGTGTGTGTGTGGGTGTGTGTGTGTGAGGGTGTGTGTCGGTGGGGGTGTGTGTGTGGTGTGTGTGTGTGTGGGTGTGTGTGTGTGTGTGAGGGTGTGTGTGTGTGGGTTTGTGTGTGTGGGTGTGTGGTGTGTGCGGTGTGTGTGGGTGTGTGTGGGGGGGGGTGTGTGGGTTTGTGTGGGTGTGTGTGGGGGGTGTGTGTGTCTGTGTGGGTGTGTGTGTATGTGTGGGTGTGTGTGGGTGTGTGTGTGTGTGTGTCGGTGTGCGTGTGTCGGTGTGTGTGAGGGTGTGTGTGTGGTGTGGTGTGTGAGGGTGTGGGTGTGTATGGGTTTGTGTGGGTGTGTGTGGGGGTGTGTGTGTGTGTGTCGGTGTGTGTGTGGGTGTGTGGGTGTGTGGGTGTGTGTGTGAGGATGTGTGTGTCGGTGGGGGTGTGTGTGTGTGTGTATGTGTGGGTGTGTGTTGGGGTGTGTGTGTGTGTGTGTGAGAGTGTGTGTGAGGGTGTGTGTGGGTGTGGGTGGGTGTGGGTGTGTCGGTGTGTGAGGGTGTGTGTGAGGGTGTGAGTGTGTGTGGGTTTATGTGTGGGTTTGTGTGTGTGTGTGTGGGTGTGTGTGTGGGTGTGTGTGGGTGTGTGTGTGTGTCGGTGTGTGTGGGGGTGTGTGTGTGTGTGTGTGTGAGGGTGTGTGTGTCGGTGTGTGTGTGTGTGGGTGTGGGTTTGTGGGTGTGTGTCGGTGTGTGAGGGTGTGTGTGAGGGTGTGTGTGGGTGTGGGTGGGTGTGGGTGTGTCGGTGTGTGAGGGTGTGTGTGAGGGTGTGAGTGTGTGTGGGTGTGTGTGGGTGTGTGTGGGTGTGTGTGTGTGAGGGTGTGGGTGTGTGTGGGTTTGTGTGGGTGTGTGTGTGTGTGTGGGTGGGTGTGGGTGTGTCGGTGTGGGTGTGTGTGTGTGTGAGTGTGTGTGTGTCGGTGTATGAGGGTGTGTGTGAGGGTGTGTGTATCGGTTGGGGGTGTGTGTGTGTATGTGTGGGTGCCTGTGGGGGTGTGTGTGTGTTTGTGAGCGTGTGTGTGTGTGTCGGTGTGTGTGTCGGTGTGGGTGTGTGTGTGTGTGTCCGGCAAAACAACCCCCTACCTCCTCGCGGTGCCGGACGGGCAACTCTGTCGTGGACAGTGCTGTGGGGGGAGATCCAATTTTGATTGGCTCCTCCCCTCATGGCATATGTGTCCACCACAGGGGCTAAACGGGGGCTCTGGACAGGTGCGAGGGGCTGGTAACCCCTCCACCTTCAATTAATTACCACGAAACCACGAATTAAACTGAAATATGTAACTAATAAGCTTGTGCCGGAGGCCCCGGGGGGCCAGGCGTCTATGACGTCTCCTGGCCAAACCCCAATTGGCGGAGCCAGGAGGTTGAATACCTACCCTCGGGGCTACTCCAGAAACAACGAAAAGCCACTACGGGTGGCCACGTGGAATGTTCAAACGCTCACTGCAGAGGAGAGGCTGCCACTCCTCTGTCGGGAGCTGGACCGGTACCGCTTGGATCTATGCGGCATTCAGGAGGTCCGGTGGACCGGCTCTGGCTCCTGCCACCATGAGGGGTGGACAGTCCTCTACTCGGGGCAGCAGACTGCCAAACAACAGGGTGTGGGTCTTCTTTTGAACAAAAGAATGAAGGGGGCGTGGGAGCGTGGCGGTGAGGTGTGGGAAGCTGTAAGCCCCAGGCTACTTTGGGTTCGTCTTCCCATCAACCGGAGGCAAGGAATGGTGGTCGTGGTTACTTATGCCCCCACCGAAGATGAACATTGCCTTCTATGACCTCCTGTCACAGGTGCTGACTAAAGTGGCCCCTCGGGATAGAGTCATCATGTTGGGTGACTTCAATGCCCGAGCTGGTCATGATACTGGCACCTGACCTGGAATGATTGGAGGGCATGGGCCAGATCAGCTCAATAACAACGGTAGGAGACTGCTAGATTTTTGTGCAGCCCATGGGCTTGTAATTATCAACACGCTGTTCCGGCATCGGCGCATCCACACAACATCATGGATGCATGCCGGGTCCAAGCAAGAACATCTGCTGGACTACATAGTGATGGACCAGCGGATGCGAGCCCATGTCCTTGACACCAGGACCTACCGTGGAGCTGATCTGCCCTCTGACCATCGACTAGTCATCTGTAAGATGCGCCTGCCATTCTTCCACTTCGGTGGTGGGTGTACACCCAGGACCCCATTCCAACCTAAAGTGGCCTGGTCTCAGTTATCTGATGAAAGTTGCAGGCGAGAATTTCATCATCGCTTGCGGCTGGGATTGGCATCGTCCCCGACTCCTCCTGATGTCGAGGGTAAATGGGCGAGGTTTAGGACTGTGACTCATGCAGCTGCAATGGCTGCTTTGGGTATGCGGTCCAGACCTCCCCAGAGACCCTGGCTGACAGAGGAGGTGTTCGGGATGGTTGAGAAAAAGCAACAGGCCCACTGTCATCGGCTACAGAATCCCACGTCAGAGAATGAGGAGGCTTACCGCAGCCTTCGCTCGGAGGTTCGGAGAGCCGTGAGGCGCTGCAAGGATGGGTGGTGGTCGCGGGTTGCTGAGGAGATGGAGTCTGCCTCAGTGGCCCGTGATCACAAATCTCTATTTAACTCCATCAAAAAAGTAATCTGCAGCGCCACACCTATTAACATAATTAGGGGAAAAAACGGTGACCCAAACTCCGACCCCCAGGAACAGGTTTGCAGATTTGCTGATAATTTCTGTGAGGTTCTGGGGGAGGGAAAATCCCTCAGCCAGGAAAACATCGTGGCACAAAGTGAGGATGACGCTGCTGAGTCTGCGGTGCCTCAAATATTGGAAGAAGTCACCTCCTGTGAGTGGCTGGCTGAGGTGCCATCTGTTGAGGAAGTACTGAAGGCGATCCGGAGTCTGAGGCCAGGAAAGGCAGCAGGCAGAGATGATCTCCCAAGCGAAATGCTGAGGGAGGGCGGCGTTTGTGCACAGACTGCCCTATATGATATCATAACAACAGTCTGGACCACTGGACGGGTTCCGCAGGATTGGAAGGATGCCCTGGTGGTCCCCCTTTTTAAGAAGGGGGACCGCACAGACTGTAACAACTACAGGGGCATCTCACTCCTCAGTGTGCCGGGAAAGGTCCTGGAAAGGATTATTCAACATCGCCTTGCCAGGCACGCTGAGGAGAGGCTTGCGGAGCCCCAATGCGGTTTCAGGAAAGGGCGGTCCTGCACAGATGCCATTTTTTCTGTCAGTCTGCTACAGCAGAGGTGTAGGGAATTCCAACAAGACCTACATCTCTGCTTTATTGACCTGGTCAAGGCCTTTGATACCATCAGTAGGCCTGGGCTCTGGTTTGTTCTTCGTGCTGTTGGAGTACCTGACCCTCTGCTCACGATCATTAAGGACCTTCATGATGGTGAGCGGGCCCGGATAAAACTACGTGGCCGGGAGTCAGAGCCATTTCCTGTACACCTCGGGGTGCGACAGGGATGTCCTCTGGCTCCCACATTATTTACCATCTATTTTGACCACGTAGTTCGTGAAGCCTTCAATAGCTGTACCGGGGGAATCTCCATATGTTACAGATATAATGGGAGGCTGATCGATGCCCGGGTGCGGTCAAGGGATGGCTCCCTATTGCTCAACCACGTTATGTATGTCGATGATTTGGAAATAGCTGCTCATTCAAAGGAGGATTTAGAGACGCTGCTGCTGAAACTGGAGCGTGCTACTAAAAGATGGGGCCTTACCATCAGCCCCACCAAAACTAAGCACCTGCCTGGGTATCTTGTACCATCGGACACTCCACCCCCACAATTCCCAATCGGTGATGGGGCAGTTGTGGAGAGAGTGGAGAGTTTCCCATACCTGGGCAGTGTGCTAATGACTGGCTCCAGTTTAACAGCAGAGGTCTCACTCCGAATCAGTCGAGCGGCAATATATTTTCATCGGTTGCGTAACGCTGCGTGGAAGCTACCTGGTCTGTCGCTCCGCACTAAGCTTCAGGTCTTCTCGGCCACGGTCATTCCCTTCCTTCTCTACGCTTGCGAAACGTGGACCCCCCTAATGGAACATCTTCGCCGGTTAGAAACATTTAGGCTGGCCTGCCTACGATCCATCCTGGGTTTAACCAGACTGGATTGTGTGAGGAGCTCACAAATCCTTGAAAGATCTGGGCACGGTCCCATCGGTGAGCTCCTCCGGCGGGGAAGGCTGTGATGGCTGGGTCATGTAGCCCGCATGCCCAGCCACCGCATGCCGAAACAGCTTTTGTTCGGCCGGATTGAGGGGGCTAAGCGGGCGCGGCACGGGCTAGAGAAGAGATGGAGTGATGTGGTACAGCGGTGTCGAGATCGGCCTCTGTGGAGGAGGCTCGTGAAGGACGCTACTGGGCAGTTGGAGGCAGTCGCCATCTAACAACAATGGAGGGCGGAGGAGCGACGCTCAAAACAACGAGCGGAGCGCCGGGTGGCTAAAGCACAGCAGGTTGGCACAGTAGGGGGCACAGGTGGTGCATCAGCCAGTCATCTCAGTCAGTCGACCCGTGGCACCTGGGTCTGCCCCGTGACCTCCTGCCAGCGGGCGTTCGACACTTCACGTGGCCTCAGGGTGCACATAGCCTGGCACAAGCGTCGTGGTGACGTCACCGCCACTTAATGGCGAATGGCGGTTGTTGTTGTTGTTGTTGAGTGTGTATGTGAGGGTGTGTGTGTGTGAGGGTGTGTATGTGAGGGTGTATGTGTGTGTGTGGGTGTGTGTGTGTGAGAGCGTGAGTGTGTGGGTGAGGTGTGTGTTAGAGAGAGAGGGTGAGTATGTGTGTGAAGGTGTGTGTGTGTGAGAGGGTGAGTGTGTGTTTGTGATGGTATGTGTGTGAGAGAGAGAGGGTGAGTGTGTGGGTGAGTGGGTAGCTGGCTGTGTGAGTGAGTGAGTGGCTGAGTGAGTGAATGGCTGAGTGAGTGAGTGGCTGAGTGGCTGAGTGAGTGCGTGGCTGAATGAGTGAGTAGCTGGGTGGGTGAATGGGTGGCTGAATCAGTGAGTGAGTGGCTGAGTGAGTGAATGAGTGGCTGAGTGAGCGAGTGGCTGAGTGAGTGAATGAGTGGCTGAGTGAGTGAGTGATGCGCTGAGTGAGTGACTCAGTGAGTGAGGCGCTGAGTGAGTGACTGAGTGAGTGAGGCGGTGAGTGAGTGACTGAGTGAGTGAGTGAGTGGCTGAGTGAGTAGGTGAGTGGCTGCATGAGTGGGTGTGTGGATGGCGGAGTTAGTGGGTATGTTCATGAGTGAGTGAGTGGCTGAGTGAGTGAGTGGCTGAGTGAGTGGCTGAGTGAGTGAGTGGCTGAGTGAGTGAGTGGATGAATGAGTGAGTGGCTGAGTGTGTGAGTGGCTGAGTGAGTGAGTGGCTGAGTGAGTGAATGAGTGGCTGAGTGAGTGAATGAGTGGCTGAATGAGTGAGTGAGCGGCTCAGTGAGTGAGTGGCTGAGTGAGTGGCTGAATGAGTGAGTGGCTGAGTGAGTGGGTAGCTGGCTGTGTGAGTGAGTGGCTGAGTGAGTGAATGTCTGAATGAGTGGGTGGCTGAGTGAGTGAGTGGCTGAGTGGCTGACTGAATGAGTAGGTGAGTGATTGAGTGGCTGAGTGAGTGAGTGGCTGAATGAGTGAGTGAGTGGCTGAGTGAGTGGGTGAGTGGCTGAGTGACTGAGTGGGTAGCTGGCTGTGTGAGTGAGTGAGTGGCTGAGTGAGTGAGTGAATGACTGAGTGAATGGATGGCTGAATGAGTGAGTGGCTGAGTGAGTGGCTGAGTGGCTGAATGAGTGTGAGTGGCTGAGTGAGTGAGTGGCTGAGTGAGTGAGTGGCTGAGTGAGTGAGTGACTGAGTGAGTGAGTGGCTGAGTGAGTGTGTGGCTGAGTGAGTGGCTGAGTGAGTGGCTGAGTGAGTGAATGAGTGAGTGAATGAGTGGATGAGTGGGTGAGTGAGTGAGTGGATGAGTGAGTGAGTGAGTGGCTGAGTGAGTGAGTGAGTGTCTGATTTAGCGAGTGAGGGGCTGAGTGAGTGAGTGTGTGTGTTTGGAGGGGGCTGACTGAGTGGGTGGCTACCTCGCCAGCTAGGAGTGCGTTTACAATATCAAGGAGAAAATTAATGACAAACGTTGAGAAGCGGTAAGGCACACTGCTAAATGTTTCTCTGACCTTTAGGGCCACTGCCACGCGCATTAATTCGAGCGGGGATAAAGTTCCGACTCCGCTCGCAGACTCGCGAAGAGCGGTGGGGGATGGGGGTGAAAGAAAAAACACTCCTATACATTATACACTACACTACTATACACTACACTACTATACATTATACACTACACTCCTATACACTATACACTACACTCCTATACACTATACATTATACTTCTATATATTATACATTACACTACTATACATTATACACTACACTACTATACACTATACACTACACTACTATACAATATACACTACACTCCTATACACTATACACTATACTCCTATACATTATACACTACACTACTATACATTATACACTACACTACTATACACTATACAATACACTACTATACAACATACACTACACTCCTATACATTATACACTACACTACTATACAATATACACTACACTCCTATACACTATACACTATACTCCTATACATTATACACTACACTACTATACATTATACACTACACTACTATACACTATACAATACACTACTATACAACATACACTACACTCCTATACATTATACACTACACTACTATACAATATACACTACACTCCTATACATTATACACTACACTACTATACACTATACACTACACTCCTATACACTATACGCTACTATACACTATACACTACACTACTGTACATTATACACTACACTACTATACAATATACACTACACTCCTATACATTATACTCTACACTACTATACAATATACACTACACTCCTATATATTATACACTACACTACTATACACTATACACTACACTAATATACACTACACTCCTATACATTATACACTACACTACTATACAATATACACTACACTCCTATACATTATACACTACACTACTATACACTATACACTACACTACTATACACTATACACTACACTACTATACACTATACACTACACTACTATACACTACACTACTATACAATATACACTACACTCCTATACATTATACACTACACTACTATACACTATACACTACACTACTATACACTATACACTACACTACTATACATTATACACTACTATACACTACACTACTATACACTATACTACTATACAATATACACTACACTCCTATACATTATACACTACACTCCTATACACTATACACTACACTACTATACATTATACACTACACTACTATACACTACACTACTATACACT
The DNA here is from genome assembly GCF_048934315.1 of Petromyzon marinus. Classification (NCBI taxonomy): domain Eukaryota; kingdom Metazoa; phylum Chordata; class Hyperoartia; order Petromyzontiformes; family Petromyzontidae; genus Petromyzon; species Petromyzon marinus. Next base: position 5,961,262 of record NC_133740.1, on the reverse strand, counting down.
ACACTCCTGTACATTATACACTACACTACTATACACTACACTACTAAACACTATACACTACACTACTATACAATACACTCCTATACATTATACACTACACTACTATACAATATACACTACACTCCTATACATTATACACTACACTACTATACACTACACTACTATACACTATACACTACACTCCTATACATTATACACTACACTACTATACACTACACTACTATACACTATACACTACTATACAGTAAACTCCTATACATTATACACTACACTACTATACATTATACACTACACTACTATACACTACTATACACTATACACTACACTCCTATACATTATACACTACACTACTATACACTCCTATACATTATACACTACACTACTATACACTACACTCCTATACACTACACTCCTATACATTATACACTACACTACTATACACTGTACACTACACTCCTATACATTATAAACTACACTACTATACATTATACACTACACTACTATACATTATACACTACACTACTATACACTACACGACTATACACTATACACTACACTACTATACATTACACACTACACTACTATACACTATACACTACACTTCTATACACTATACACTACACTACTATACACCATACACTACACTCCTATACATTATACACTACACTACTATACACTACACTACTATACACTATACACTACACTCCTATACATTATACACTACACTACTATACATTATACACTACACTACTATACACTATACACTACACTCCTATACATTATACACTACACTACTATACACTATACACTACACTCCTATACACTACACTCCTATACATTATACACTACACTACTATAAACTGTACACTACACTCCTATACATTATAAACTACACTACTATACATTATACACTACACTACTATACATTATACACTACACTACTATACACTATACACTACACTACTATACACTATACACTACACTACTAAACACTATACACTACACTACTATACAATACACTCCTATACATTATACACTACACTACTATACAATATACACTACACTCCTATACATTATACACTACACTACTATACACTACACTACTATACACTATACACTACACTCCTATACATTATACACTACACTACTATACACTACACTACTATACACTATACACTACTATACAGTAAACTCCTATACATTATACACTACACTACTATACATTATACACTACACTACTATACACTACACTACTATACACTATACACTACACTCCTATACATTATACACTACACTACTATACACTCCTATACATTATACACTACACTACTATACACTACACTCCTATACACTACACTCCTATACATTATACACTACACTACTATACACTGTACACTACACTCCTATACATTATAAACTACACTACTATACATTATACACTACACTACTATACATTATACACTACACTACTATACACTACACGACTATACACTATACACTACACTACTATACATTACACACTACACTACTATACACTATACACTACACTTCTATACACTATACACTACACTACTATACACCATACACTACACTCCTATACATTATACACTACACTACTCTACACTATACACTACACTACTATACACTATACACTACACTCCTATACATTATACACTACACTACTATACATTATACACTACACTACTATACACTATACACTACACTCCTATACATTATACACTACACTACTATACACTATACACTACACTCCTATACACTACACTCCTATACATTATACACTACACTACTATACACTGTACACTACACTCCTATACATTATAAACTACACTACTATACATTATACACTACACTACTATACATTATACACTACTCTACTATACACTATACACTACACTACTATACACTATACACTACACTACTATACATTATACACTACACTACTATACACTATACACTACACTTCTATACACTACACTACTATACACTATGCACTACACTCCTATACTTTATATACTACACTACCATACACTATACTCCTATGCATTATACACTACACTACTATACACTATACGCTACTCTACTGTGCATTATACACTACACTACTATACATTATACACTACACTACTATACACTGTACACTACACTACCATACATTATACGTTACACTACTATACATTATACACTACACTACTATACACTACTATAAATTATACACTACAATACTATACACTATACACTACACTACAATACATTATACACTACACTACACTATACACTACACTACTATACACTACTATACATTATACACTACTATACATTATACACTACACTAATATACACTATACACTACGCGACTATACACTACTATACATTATACACTACTATACATTATACACTACACTACTATACACTATACACTACACTACTATGCACTACTATACACTACACGACTATACACTACGATACATTATACACTACACTACTATACATTATACACTATACTGCTATACACTACTATACATTATACACTACACTACTATACATTATAAACTACACTACTATACATTATACACTACAATACTATACACTACTATACATTATATACTACATACACTACTATACACTACACTACTATACATTACTATACATTATACACTACACTACTATACATTATACACTACACTACTATACACTACAATACAGTATACACTACACTTCTATACATTATAAACTACACTACTATACACTACAATACATTATAGACGACACTACTATACATTATACACTACTATACATTATATACTACATACACTACTATACACTACACTACTATACATTACTATACATTATACACTACACTACTATACATTATACACTACACTACTATACACTACAATACAGTATACACTACACGTCTATACATTATAAACTACACTACTGTACACTACAATACATTATACACGACACTACTATACATTATACACTACACTACAATACATTATACACTACCCTACTGTACACTACTATACATTATACACTACACTACTATACACTACTATACATTATTCACTACACTACTCTACATTATACACTACACTACTATACATTATACACTACACAGTATACACTACAATACATTATTCACTACACTACTATACATTATACACTATACTACTATACATTATACATTACATACACTACTATACATTATACACTACACTACTATACACTACTATACATTATACACTACACTACTATACATTATACACTACACCATTATACATTTTACACTACATACACTACTATACATTATACACTACACTACTATACATTATACACTACATACACTACTATACATTATACACACAAAAGAACTGTCAATCTTCCTTGGCCTAGGGCTCCATGCAAGATCTCACCTCGTGGAGTTGCAATGATCATGAGAACGGTAAGGAATCAGCCCAGAACTACACGGGATGATCTTGTCAATGATCTCAAGGCAGCTGGGACCACAGTCACCAAGAAAACAATTGGTAACACACTACGCCGTGAAGGACTGAAATCCTGCAGCGCCCGCAAGGTCCCCCTGCTCAAGTTTGCCAGTGAACATCTGAATGATTCAGAGGACAACTGGGTGAAAGTGTTGTGGTCAGATGAGACCAAAATGGAGCTCTTTGGCATCAACTCAACTCGCTGTGATTGGAGGAGGAGGAATGCTGCCTATGACCCCAAGAACACCATCCCCACCGTCAAACATGGAGGTGTAAACATTATGCTTTGGGGGTGTTTGTCAGCTAAGGGGACAGGACAACTTCACCGCATCAAAGGGACGATGGACGGGGCCATGTACCGTCAAATCTTTTGGGTGAGAACCTCCTTCCCCTCGGCCAGGGCATTGAAAATGGGTCATGGATGGGTATTCCAGCATGACAAGGACCCAAAACACACGGCCAAGGCAACAAAGGAGTGGCTTAAGAAGAAGCACATTAAGGTCCTGGAGTGGCCTAGCCAGTCTCCAGACCTTAATCCCATGGAAAAATCTGTGGAGGGAGCTAAAGGTTTCGAGTTGCCAAACGTCAGCCTCGAAAACCTTAATGACTTGGAGAAGATCTGCAAAGAGGAGTGGGACAAAATCCCTCCTGAGATGTGTGCAAACCTGGTGGCTAACTACAAGAAACGTCTGACCTCTGTGATTGCCAACAAGGGGTTTTGCCACCAAGTACTAAGTCATGTTTTGCAGAGGAGGTCAAATAATTATTTCCCTCGGTAAAATGCAAATCGATTTGTAACATTTTTGAACATGCGTTTTTCTGGATTTTGTTGTTGTTATTCTGTCTCTCACTGTTCAAATAAACCTACCATTAAAATTATAGACTGATCATTTCTTTGTCAGTGGGCAAACGTACAAAATCGGCAGGGGATCAATTACTTTTTATCCCTCACTGTATTGATTGTCTCATATATAGTGTGTGTATTGATTGTGTGTATCATATATAGTGTGTGTATTGATTGTCTCATATATAGTGTGTGTATTATATATAGTGTGTGTATTGATTGTGTGTATCATATATAGTTTGTGTATTGATTGTGTGTATCATATATAGTTTGTGTATTGATTGTGTGTGTGTCATATATAGTGTGTGTATTGATTGTCTCATATATAGTGTGTGTATTGATTGTGTGTGTCTCATATATAGTGTGCGTATTGATTGTCTCATTTATAGTCTGTGTATTGATTGTGTATTGATTGTCTCATATATAGTGTGTGTATTGATTGTGTGTATCATACATAGTGTGTGTATTGATTGTGTGTGTCTCATATATAGTTTGTGTATTGATTGTCTCATATATAGTGTGTGTATTGATTGTGTGTGTCTCATATATAGTGTGTGTATTGATTGTGTGTGTATCATATATAGTTTGTGTATTGATTGTGTGTCTCATATATAGTGTGTGTATTGATTGTCTCATATATAGTGTGTGTATTGATTGTGTGTGTATCATATATAGTTTGTGTATTGATTGTGTGTATCATTTATAGTGTGTGTATTGATTGTGTGTATCATATATAGTGTGTGTATTGATTGTGTGTGTATCATATATAGTTTGTGTATTGATTGTGTGTCTCATATATAATGTGTGTATTGATTGTCTCATATATAGTGTGTGTATTGATTGTGTGTGTATCATATATAGTGTGTGTATTGATTGTCTCATATATAGTGTGTATTGATTGTGTGTGTCTCATTTATAGTGTGTGTATTGATTGTGTATTGATTGTCTCATATATAGAGTGTGTATTGATTGTGTGTGTCTCATATATAGTGTGTGTATTGATTATGTGTATCTCATATATAGTGTGTATTGATTGTGTGTGTGTCTCATATATAGTGTGTGTATTGATTGTGTATTGATTGTGTGTGTCTCATATATAGTCTGTATTGATTGTGTGTGTCTGATATATAGTGTGTGTTTTGATTGTGTGTGTGTATCATATATAGTGTGTGTATTGATTGTGTGTGTATCATATATAGTGTGTGTATTGATTGCCTCATATATAGTGTATGTATTGATTGTGTATGTGTCATATATAGTTTGTGTATTGATTGTGTGTGTCTCATATATAGTGTGTATTGATTGTATCATATATATTGTGTATTGATTGTGTGTGTCTCATATATAGTTTGTGTATTGATTGTGTATGTATCATATATAGTGTGTGTATTGATTGTGTGTGTCTCATATATAGTGTGTGTATTGATTGTCTGTGTATCATATATATTGTGTATTGATTGTGTGTGTATCATATAAAGTGTGTATTGATTGTCTCATATATAGTGTGTATTGATCGTGTGTGTATCATATATAGTGTGTGTATTGATTGTGTATTGATTGTGTGTATCATATATATTGTGTATTGATTGTGTGTGTCTCATATATAGTCTGTATTGATTGTGTGTCTCATATATAGTGTGTGTATTGATTGTGTGTGTATCATATATAGTGTGTGTATTGATTGTGTGTCTCATATATAGTGTGTGTATTGATTGTGTGTCTCATATATAGTGTGTGTATTGATTGTGTGTGTCTCATATATAGTGTGTGTATTGATTGTGTGTGTATCATATATAGTGTGTGTATTGATTGTCTCATATATAGTGTGTATTGATTGTGTGTGTCTTATATATAGTGTGTGTATTGATTGTGTATTGATTATCTCATATATAGTGTGTGTATTGATTGTATCATATATAGTGTGCATTGATTGTGTATGTATCATATATAGTGTGTGTATTGATTGTGTGTGTCTTATATAGTGTGTGTATTGATTGTATCATATAAAGTGTGTGTATTGATTGTGTGTGTATCATATAAAGTGTGTGTATTTATTGTGTGTCTCATATATAGTGTGTATTGATTGTGTATTGATTATCTCATATATAGTGTGTGTATTGATTGTGTATTGATTATCTCATATATAGAGTGTGTATTGATTGGCTGTGAATCATATATCGTTTGTAATAATGGGTTTATTCTCATTATATTTTTGTGTACGAATTGGTTTAGTTTCATATAAATTGCGTATACTAAATGGTTTCGACTTATATATTGTAAATATTAATTCGTTTTGTCTCATATCTATGAACATTGGTGGATATTAATTCATGTCGTCTCCTATATTTATTTTGTGTATATTAATTGGGTTTTTCTCATATATAGTTTGTACGTGACATGGTTTGGTTTAATATATATTGTGTATATTAATTGGTTTCATTTCATTTATATATAAAATATATAGTGTATATTAATAGGTTTCGTTTAATATATTGTGTATTTTAATGTTTCATTTCATTTATACATAAAATATATAGGTTATATTAATTGGTTTCATCTCATATATATTGTTTACATTTTAGTTTATTTTCATATATATTGTGCGTATTAATATATTGTGTATATTAATTATTTTATTATAATATATTGTGTATATTCATAATTATATTTTAATATAATTTGTGTATATTAATTAGTTTATTATAATTTATATTGTTTATATTAATTAGTTTATTATAATATATTGTGAGTATTAATTATTTTATTATAATATATTGTGTATATTCATAATTATATTTTAATATAATTTGTGTATATTAATTAGTTTATTATAATTTATATTGTTTATATTAATTAGTTTATTATAAATTATATTGTTTATATTAATTAATTACAATATATAGTATGTATATTAATTAGTTTATTATGATATAAATTGTTTATATTAATTAGTTTATTATAATTAATATTGTTTATATTTAGTAGTTTATTATAACATATATTGTTTATATGAATTCGTTTATGATAATATATGTTGTTTATATTCATTCGTTTATGTTAATAAATATTGGTCATATTAATTCGTTTATCTTACCATATGTAGTGCATATTAATTAGTTTATTATAATATATTGTTTATATTAATTATTTTATCATAATATATATTGTTTATATTAATTAGTTTATTATAATATATTGTTTATATTTATTAGTTTATTATAAAATATATTGTTTATATGAATTAGTTTATTATAATATATATTGTTTATATGAATTAGTTTATTATAATATATTGTGTATATTAATTCGTTCATTATAATATATTGTGTATATTTATTCGTTTATTATATTCTTGGTTCTTTCAGTAAAGTCACGTAGAAGGGAAACAATAAAATAATAAAAAAACGTCGTGAGAATTTTATTGTTCTATATTATTAATATTTTATTGTTTCCCTTCTACATGGTGACTTTACCGAAAGAACCAAGAATATGAATCCCTGCAGTCACGAAAGTTTTAAATCAAAATTTAGTTTATTCTAATCTAAATTGTTTTTATTAATTAGTTTATTATAACATATTGTGTATATTAATTAGTTTATCATAATATATATATATTTGTATTAGTTTATTATAATATATATTGTTCATATTAATTAGTTTATTATAATATATTGTTTATATTAATTAGTTTATTATAATATATATTGTTTATATACATTAGTTTATTATAATATATATTTATTGTTCATATTAATTAGTTTATTATAATATATTGTTTATATTTATTAGTTTATTATAATATATATTGTTTATATAAATTAGTTTATTATAATATATATTGTTTATATACATTAGTTTATTATAATATATATTTATTGTTCATATTAATTAGTTTATTATAATATATTGTTTATATTTATTAGTTTATTATAATATACATTGTGTATATTAATTCGGTTCATAGGCGCTGCTCGCTAACAGCACTTCACCCAACAGTTTGTTAAGGCTACACGGGGGATCTTTCCCTTGTGTGTCTGTGTGTGTATGTGTGTGTCTGTGTGTCTGTGTGTGTATGTATGTCTGTGTCTGTGTGTCTGTGTGTGTGTGTGTCTGTGTGTGTATGTGTGTGTCTGTGTGTCTGTGTAAGTGTGTATGTGTAAGTGTGTGTGTGTGTCTGTGTGTATGTGTGTGTGTGTATGTGTGTGTATGTGTGTGTGTGTCTGTGTGTATGTGTGTGTCTGTGTGTATGTGTTATGTGTGTGTATGTGTGTGTATGTGTAAGTGTGTATGTCTGTGTGTTTGTGTGTGTGTGCATGTGTATGTGTGTGTCTGTGTGTGTATGTGTGTGTATGTGTGTGTCTGTGTGTCTGTGTGTAAGTCTGCATGTGTGTAAGTGTGTATGTGTGTGTATGTGTGTCTGTGTGTTATGTGTAAGTATGTGTATGTGTGTGTATGTGTTTGTATGTGTGTGTATGTGTAAGTGTGTCTGTGTGTGTATGTGTGTATGTGTTTGTATGTATGTGTATGTGTAAGTGTGTGTGTGTGTATGTGTGTGTATGTGTTTGTATGTGTAAGTGTGTATGTGTATGTGTGTCTGTGTGTGTATGTGTGTGTGTGTTTATGTGTGTGTATGTGTAAGTGTGTCTGTGTGTATGTGTGTTATGTGTGTGTATGTGTAAGTGTGTATGTGTGTGTATGTGTGTGTGTCTGTGTGTCTGTGTGTATGTGTGTATGTGTGTATGTGTGTGTCTGTGTGTGTCTGTGTGTGTCTGTGTGTCTGTGTGTGTATGTGTGTGTATGTGTGTGTATGTGTCTTTGTGTGTATGTGTAAGTGTGTGTGTCTGTGTGTATGTGTGTGTCTGTGTGTGTATGTGTGTGTATGTGTGTGTGTGTGTCTGTGTGTATGTGTGTGTCTGTGTGTATGTGTGTGTATGTGTGTGTGTGTCTGTGTGTATGTGTGTGTCTGTGTGTGTATGTGTTATGTGTGTGTATGTGCGGTCCCCCTTTTTAAGAAGGGGGACCGCACAGACTGTAACAACTACAGGGGCAACTCACTCCTCAGTGTGCCAGGAAAGGTCCTGGCAAGGATTATTCAGCATCGCCTTGCCAGGCACGCTGAGGAGAGGCTTGTGGAGCCCCAATGTGGTTTCAGGAAAGGGCGGTCCTGCACAGATGCCATATTTTCTGTCCGTCTGCTACAGCAGAGGTGTAGGGAATTCCAACAAGACCTACATCTCTGCATTATTGACCTGGTCAAGGCCTATGATACCATCAGTAGGCCTGGGCTCTGGGTTGTTCTTCGTGCTTTTGGAGTACCTGACCCTCTGCTCACGATCATTAAGGACCTTCATGATGGTGAGCGGGCCCAGGTAAAACTACGTGGCCGGCAGTCCGAGCCATTCCCTGTACACCTTGGGGTGCGACAGGGATGTCCTCTGGCTCCCACATTATTTAACATCAATTTTGACCACGTAGTTCATGAAGCCTTCAATAGCTGTACCGGGGGAATCTCCATATGGTACAGATATAATGGGAGGCTGATCGATGCCCGGGTGCGGTCAAGGGATGGCTCCCTATTGGTCAACCATGTTATGTATGCCGATGATTTCGTAATAGCTGCTCATTCAGAGGAGGAGTTGGAGATGCTGCTGCTGAGACTGGAGCGTGCAACTAAGAGATGGGGCCTTACCATCAGCCCCACCAAAACTAAGCACCTGCCTGGGTATTTTGCACCATCGGACACTCCACCCCCACAACTCCCAATCGGTGATGGGGCAGTTGTGGAGAGAGTGGAGAGTTTCCCATACCTGGGCAGTGTGCCTTTGACTTGCTCCAGTTTAACAGCAGAGGTCTCACTCCGAATCAGTCGAGCGGCAATATCTTTTCATCGGTTGCGTAACGCTGTGTGGAAGCTCCCTGGTTTGTCGCTCCGCACTAAGCTTCAGGTCTTCTCGGCCACGGTCATTCCCTCACTTCTCTACGCTTGCGAAACGTGGACCCCCCTAATGGAACATCTTGGCCGGTTAGAAACATTTAGGCTGGCCTGCCTACGATCCATCCTGGGTTTAACCAGACTGCATTGTGTGAGGAGCTCACAAATCCTTGAAAGATCTGGGCAAGGTTCCATCGGTGAGCTCCTCCGGCGGGCAAGGCTCCGATGGCTGGGTCATGTAGCCCGCATGCTCAGCCACCGCATGCCCAAACAGCTTTTGTTCGGCTGGATAAAGGGGGCTAAGTGGGCGCGGCACGGGCTAGAGAAGAGATGGAGTGATGTGGTACAGGAGGACGTGGAGCTGAGTGGACTTGCCGATGACTGGTACCAGCGGTGTCAAGATCGGCCTCTGTGGAGGAGGCTCGTGAAGGATGCTACTGGGCAGTTGGAGGCAGTCGCCCTCCAACAACAACGGAGGGCGGAGGAGCGACGCTCAGAACAACGAGCGGAGCGCCGGGTGGCGAAAGCACAGCAGATTGGCACAGTAGGGGGCACAGGTGGTGCATCAGCCAGTCATCTCAGTCAGTCGACCCGTGGCACCTGGGTCTGCCCCGTGACCTCCTGCCAGCTGGCGTTCGACACTTCACATGGCCTCAGGGTGCACATAGCCTGGCACAAGCGTTGTGGTGACGTCACTGCCACTTAGTGGCGAATGGCGGTTGTTGTTGTTGTATGTGTTTGTACGTGTGTGTATGTGTAAGTGTGTCTGTGTGTGTATGTGTAAGTGTGTATGTGTGTATGTGTTTGTATGTATGTGTAAGTGTGTGTGTATGAGTGTGTATGTGTTTGTATGTGTAAGTGTGTATGTGTATGTGTGTCTGTGTGTGTATGTGTGTGTGTGTTTATGTGTGTGTATGTGTAAGTGTGTCTGTGTGTATGTGTGTTATGTGTGTGTATGTGTGTATGTGTGTGTGTGTCTGTGTGTCTGTGTGTGTATGTGTGTATGTGTGTGTATGGGTGTATGTGTGTGTGTTTGTGTGTGAATGTGTGTGTGTATGTGTGTATGTGTAAGTGTGTATATGTGTGTATGTGTAAGTGTGTATGTATGTGTGTGTATGTGTGTGTCTGTGTGTGTATGTGTGTGTATGTGTGTGTCTGTGTGTCTGTGTGTAAGTCTTTATGTGTGTAAGTGTGTATGTATGTGTGTGTATGTATGTGTATGTATGTGTGTGTATGTATGTGTATGTATGTGTGTGTATGTGTGTGTTTGTGTGTCTGTGTGTATGTGTGTGTATGTGTGGAAGGATGCCCTGGTGGTCCCCCTCTTTAAGAAGGGAGACCGCACAGACTGTAACAACTATAGGGGCATCGCACTCCTAAGTGTGCCGGGAAAGGTCCTGGCAAGGATTATTCAACATCGCCTTGCCAGGCACGCTGAGAAGAGGCTTGCCGAACCCCAATGCGGTTTCAGGAAAGGGCGGTCCTACACAGATGCCATATTTTCTGTCCGTCTGCTACAGCAGAGGTGTAGGGAATTCCAGCAAGACCTACATCTCTGCTTTATTGACCTGGTCAAGGCCTATGATACCATTAGTAGGCCTGGGCTCTGGGTTGTTCTTCGTGCTTTTGGAGTACCTGACCCTCTGCTCACGATCATTAAGGGCCTTCATGATGGTGAGCGGGCCCGGGTAAAACTACGTGGCCGGGAGTCCGAGCCATTCCCTGTACGCCTTGGGGTGCGACAGGGATGTCCTCTGGCTCCCACATTATTTAACATATATTTTGACCACGTAGTTCGTGAAGCCTTCAATAGCTGTACCGGGGGAATCTCCATATGGTACAGATATAATGGGAGGCTGTTCGATGCTCGGGTGCGGTCAAGGGATGGCTGCCTATTGCTCAACCACGTTATGTATGCCGATGATTTGGTAATAGCTGCTCTTTCAGAGGAGGAGTTGGAGATGCTGCTGCTGAGACTGGAGCGTGCAACTAAGAGATGGGGCCTTACCATCAGCCCCACCAAAACTAAGCACCTGCCTGGGTATTTTGCACCATCGGACACTCCACCCCCACAACTCCCAATCGGTGATGGGGCAGTTGTGGAGAGAGTGGAGAGTTTCCCATACCTGGGCAGTGTGCCTTTGACTTGCTCCAGTTTAACAGCAGAGGTCTCACTCCGAATCAGTCGAGCGGCAATATCTTTTCATCGGTTGCGTAACGCTGTGTGGAAGCTCCCTGGTTTGTCGCTCCGCACTAAGCTTCAGGTCTTCTCGGCCACGGTCATTCCCTCACTTCTCTACGCTTGCGAAACGTGGACCCCCCTAATGGAACATCTTGGCCGGTTAGAAACATTTAGGCTGGCCTGCCTACGATCCATCCTGGGTTTAACCAGACTGCATTGTGTGAGGAGCTCACAAATCCTTGAAAGATCTGGGCAAGGTTCCATCGGTGAGCTCCTCCGGCGGGCAAGGCTCCGATGGCTGGGTCATGTAGCCCGCATGCTCAGCCACCGCATGCCCAAACAGCTTTTGTTCGGCTGGATAAAGGGGGCTAAGTGGGCGCGGCACGGGCTAGAGAAGAGATGGAGTGATGTGGTACAGGAGGACGTGGAGCTGAGTGGACTTGCCGATGACTGGTACCAGCGGTGTCAAGATCGGCCTCTGTGGAGGAGGCTCGTGAAGGATGCTACTGGGCAGTTGGAGGCAGTCGCCCTCCAACAACAACGGAGGGCGGAGGAGCGACGCTCAGAACAACGAGCGGAGCGCCGGGTGGCGAAAGCACAGCAGATTGGCACAGTAGGGGGCACAGGTGGTGCATCAGCCAGTCATCTCAGTCAGTCGACCCGTGGCACCTGGGTCTGCCCCGTGACCTCCTGCCAGCTGGCGTTCGACACTTCACATGGCCTCAGGGTGCACATAGCCTGGCACAAGCGTTGTGGTGACGTCACTGCCACTTAGTGGCGAATGGCGGTTGTTGTTGTTGTATGTGTTTGTACGTGTGTGTATGTGTAAGTGTGTCTGTGTGTGTATGTGTAAGTGTGTATGTGTGTATGTGTTTGTATGTATGTGTAAGTGTGTGTGTATGAGTGTGTATGTGTTTGTATGTGTAAGTGTGTATGTGTATGTGTGTCTGTGTGTGTATGTGTGTGTGTGTTTATGTGTGTGTATGTGTAAGTGTGTCTGTGTGTATGTGTGTTATGTGTGTGTATGTGTGTATGTGTGTGTGTGTCTGTGTGTCTGTGTGTGTATGTGTGTATGTGTGTGTATGGGTGTATGTGTGTGTGTTTGTGTGTGAATGTGTGTGTGTATGTGTGTATGTGTAAGTGTGTATATGTGTGTATGTGTAAGTGTGTATGTATGTGTGTGTATGTGTGTGTCTGTGTGTGTATGTGTGTGTATGTGTGTGTCTGTGTGTCTGTGTGTAAGTCTTTATGTGTGTAAGTGTGTATGTATGTGTGTGTATGTATGTGTATGTATGTGTGTGTATGTATGTGTATGTATGTGTGTGTATGTGTGTGTTTGTGTGTCTGTGTGTATGTGTGTGTATGTGTGGAAGGATGCCCTGGTGGTCCCCCTCTTTAAGAAGGGAGACCGCACAGACTGTAACAACTATAGGGGCATCGCACTCCTAAGTGTGCCGGGAAAGGTCCTGGCAAGGATTATTCAACATCGCCTTGCCAGGCACGCTGAGAAGAGGCTTGCCGAACCCCAATGCGGTTTCAGGAAAGGGCGGTCCTACACAGATGCCATATTTTCTGTCCGTCTGCTACAGCAGAGGTGTAGGGAATTCCAGCAAGACCTACATCTCTGCTTTATTGACCTGGTCAAGGCCTATGATACCATTAGTAGGCCTGGGCTCTGGGTTGTTCTTCGTGCTTTTGGAGTACCTGACCCTCTGCTCACGATCATTAAGGGCCTTCATGATGGTGAGCGGGCCCGGGTAAAACTACGTGGCCGGGAGTCCGAGCCATTCCCTGTACGCCTTGGGGTGCGACAGGGATGTCCTCTGGCTCCCACATTATTTAACATATATTTTGACCACGTAGTTCGTGAAGCCTTCAATAGCTGTACCGGGGGAATCTCCATATGGTACAGATATAATGGGAGGCTGTTCGATGCTCGGGTGCGGTCAAGGGATGGCTGCCTATTGCTCAACCACGTTATGTATGCCGATGATTTGGTAATAGCTGCTCTTTCAGAGGAGGAGTTGGAGACGCTGCTGTTGAGACTGGAGCGTGCCACTAAGAGGTGGGGCCTTACCATCAGCCCCACCAAAACTAAGCACGTGCCTGGGTATTTGGTACCATCGGACACTCCACCCCCACAACTCCCAATCGGTGATGGAGCAGTGGTGGAGAGAGTGGAGAGTTTCCCATACCTGGGCAGCGTGCTTATGACCGGCTCCAGTTTAAAAGCAGAGGTCTCACTCCGAATCCGTCGAGCGGCAATATCTTATCATCGGTTGCGTAACGCTGTGTGGAAGCTACCTGGTCTGTCGATCCACACTAAGCTTCAGGTCTTCTCGGCCACGTTCATTCCCTCCCTTCTCTACGCTTGCGAAACGTGGACCCCCCTAATGGAACATCTTCGCCGGTTAGAAACATTTCGGCTGGCCTGCCTACGATCCATCCTGGGTTTAACCAGACTGAATTGTGTGAGCTCACAAATCCTTGAAAGATCTGGGCAAGGTCCCATCAGTGAGCTCCTCCCGCGGGCAAGGCTGCGATGGCTGGGTCATGGAGCCCGCATGCTCAGCCACCGCATGCCGAAACAGCTTTTGTTCGGCCGGATTGAGGGGGTTAAACGGGCGCGGCACGGGCTAGAGAAGAGATGGAGTGACGTGGTACAGGAGGACGTGGAGCTGAGTGGACTTTGCCGATGACTGGTACCAGCGGTGTCATGATCGGCCTCTGTGGAGGAGGCTCGTGAAGGACGCTACTGGGCAGTTGGAGGTAGTCGCCCTCCAACAACGGAGGGCGGAGGAGCGACGCTCACAACAACGAGCGGAGCGCCGGGTGGCTAAAGAACAGCAGATTGGCACAGTATGGGGCACAGGTGGTGCATCAGCCAGCCTGGCACAAGCATCGTGGTGACGTCACTGCCACTTAGTGGCGAATGGCGGTTGTTGTTGTTGTTGTATGTGTGTGTATGTGTGTATGTGTGTCTGTGTGTCTGTGTGTGCATGTGTATGTGTGTCTGTATGTCTGTTTGTATGTATGTGTGTGTATGTGTGTGCATGTGTGTGTATGTATGTATATGTGTGTATGTACGTGTATGTGTGTCTATGTGTATGTGTGTATGTCTTTATATGTGTGTATGTGTGTGTGTATAGTGTAGCGGTTAGCGCGCTGCGCTATGAACCTGGCGACCCGGGTTTGATTCCCGTTCACGGCCAACACCAGTGACGATTTTCTGAACCAGTCCCGGGCCTCCTCTAGGTCGACTCAGCCTCAAATGAGTACCTGGTGCGGTGTGTAAACTTTGCCACTGTAGTGTATAATGGTGTAGTGTATAGTGGTGTAGTGTATGATGGTGTAGTGTATAGTGGTGTAGCGTTTAGTAGTGTAGTGTATAGTAGTGTCGTGTATAGTGGTGTAGTGTATAGTAGTGTAGTGTATAGTAGTGTAGTGTATAGTAGTGTAGTGTATAGTAGTGTAGTGTATAGTAGTGTAGTGTATAGTGGTGTAGTGTTTAGTGGTGTAGTGTATAGTGTAGTGTATAATGGTGTAGTGAATAGAGGTGTAGTGTTTAGTAGTGTAGTTTATAGTGGTGTAGTGTATAGTGGTCTAGTGTATAGTGGTGTAGTGTATAGTGTAGTGTATAATGGTGTAGTGTATAGTGTGGTAGTGTATAGTGTGGTAGTGTATAGTGGTGTAGTGTATAGTGATCTTTGTGTATAGTGTAGTGTATAGTGGTGTAGTGTATAGTAGTGTAGTGTATAGTGTAGTGTATATAGTGGTGTAGTGTATGGTGTAGTGTATAGTAGTGTAGTGTATAGTGTAGCATACAGTGGTGTAGTGTATAGTGTAGTATTGTATAGTGTTGTAGTGTATAGTAGTGTAGTGCATAGTCGTGTAGTGTAGTGCATAGTGTATAGTAGTGTATAGTGTAGTGTATAGTAGTGTATAGTGTAGTGTATAGTGGTGTAGTGTATAGTTGTATAGTGTGTAGTGTAGTGTATAGTAGTGTATAGCGGTGTAGTGTATAGTGTAGTGTAGTGTATAGTGGTGTAGTGTATAGTAGTGTAGTGTGTAGTGTAGTGTATAGTAGTGCATAGCGGTGTAGTGTATAGTGTAGTGTATAGTGAAGTGTATAGTAGTGTAGTGTATAGTGTAGTATATAGTGTAGTGTATAGTGTAGTGTATAGTGTAGTGTATAGTGTAGTGTATAGTAGTGTAATGTATAGTGTAGTGTATAGTGTAATGTGTAGTGTAGTGTATAGGGTAGTGTATAGTAGTGTAATGTATATTGTAGTGTATAGTAGTGTATAGTGTTGTGTATAGTGTAGTGTATAGTGTAGTGTATAGTAGTGTACAGTGTAGTGTATAGTGTAGTGTATAGTGTATAGTGTAGTGTATAGTGCAGTGTATAGTACAGTGTAGTGTATAGTGTAGTGTATAGTGTGTAGTGTATAGTGTAGTGTATAGTAGTGTATAGTATAGTGTAGTGTATAGTGGTGTAGTGCCTCCCAAACACCAACCCCTCGTCCACACCGTGGGAGCTGGTAACAGATAACGTTCACGATTACCAGACACGGCGACGTGTGATTGGTGGTTCCTCCACCGTGGGTCGCTTCGCTAAGCAAGCAGCCCTTCGTGGACTCACCGGGAAACGCGGTGGCTACCGGGGCTCCGGGCCAGCCGTTTCGGCTACGGGAGTAAATCCCCACTGATAGAAACCCCGTGTTGGATTCTATCAGTGGGTCGGGCGAGCTACGGTGAAGATGGCCAACGGCCTCGCCATCGTTGAGTTCAGTTTCATAGTTCCAGTTTATTTTGTTGTAGCCCCTGTGGAGTGAGCCATTCATCGGGCACAACCCCAGCCACAACAAACAAACAAAAACAAAAAAACACGAACAAAGACCAAAAAAAAAACCATCTTAAAGTGACCGCGTGTTGACTGGTGCAAAAAAAAAAACATAAAATCCATGGGAGGGCTGGGGGGAAAAAAACCCACAAAAAACATCAAAATATTCCTGAAATAAGCACGGTACAACCACTGGGCCCAGGCTTGCTTCGTTGGTGAAGCCCCGAGCGTTAGGCCGGTGCGCAACGGACGCTTGCAACCCGCAACCAATTCACGCACCGGCACCCTCCCCTCCCTTCCATCCATCCTCGCGGGTGAAACCGTTGCCCCCGCAGCACCGCGCCGGGCGCCCGAAGCCCTTGGGGGCTGATTGGCAAGCGGCTGGCGGGGCCCAGGCCCACGCAGCCGATTTAAGAACCCGAGTCACAACCCGGCACCGATGGAGGCGGCCGTCAGAAAGCTCGCCACTGCACTCGGGTTTGGCAGGGGTTCATCCCGGCGACGGAGGCGGCGGAGGCGGTGGAGGCGGCGGCCGTGGCTGAGCAGCCCACGAGGATCCCGCTCTGCTCGCCCCCGAATGAGGTGGATTGGTGGGGGAGGGGGGGGGTAGGGTAGGGAAGGGGTGCCCTTGACGTAGCCCGCCTAGCGACATCCTGTCTGGCACGCCGCGACCAGGGGAGAGCGTCGAGAATTGCGGTCGGAACAACGGAGAAACGCACGACCTGAACGAACACCGAATCCTGGCACGTCACAGGACACAGACCCCGCCGCCTCCCACCCCCCGTTGTGGCTCGCGAGCCGAGGCGATTTCAATATCCACGCAGCGAGGCCCGTCTGGCAGACGAACGAGGGCCAGCGGAGCCGCGCTAAGCGGGGGGCTGCGACTTCTTCGGGAAGGGGTTCAGCCGGCTTCGCGAACGGAGGCACCCCCAGCGCGGCGCCGGCGGCTCTGCAGCGGGCGATTTGCCCGCTCGGCAGCTCAAAGCGAGCTCCCAGATTTGTGTCGATGAGCGTTTTGGATGACCCTCCGCCTGCAACTCGCACAGGACCGACACGCGACCGTCACCAGCACCTACGCACCAAACGCTGGACTCGGAAGGAGGCACCCCCAACTACAGACAGCCAACTCAACAAAATCCTGCAGAGTTCATTAAACAACAAAAAAAAACAAAAACAAAAAAACAACAAACCTTCGATTTGAAGCTTTCGTGACTGCAGTGATTCATATTCTTAGCTCTTTCGGTAAAGTCACCACGTTGAAGGGAAACAATAAAATAATACAATATATATAAAACAATAACAAAAAATTCTCACGACGTTTCGACCATAACACAAACGGTCGTCATCAGGTGTGTCGGTTTGCATTAACGACCGTTTGTCTTATGGTCGAAAAGTCGTGAGAATTTTTTTTATGGTTTTATATATATATTTTATTATTTTATTGTTTCCCTTCAACGTGGTGACTTTACCGAAAGAGCTAAGAATATATAAACAACAAACCCACGAGCCGATTCTCCTCGGCTGCTTCAATGCCCGGGTTGTTAGAGGCCACGAAACGTGGAAACGGTGTCAATTGTTCAAAGTTGAGAGTTGGAAAGTCCAAATCCAGTGGTCACCTTCTTCTTGCAACCTGCTCTGAGCACCACCTTGCAATCACCAACGCGCCATTCAGGCGGAAGAATAAGCCTGAAGACCTCCTGGTGCCACCCTCGATCACACCGACGGGCATTTACTTGGCTAACGTGATTGTCAGGAAGCTTGACAGTGCATACGCCCGCATCGCCCGTGCCATGGCCAATGCAGACCATTGCTGGACTGACCACAGACTAATTCGATCAGTGATGAGCACTTATCGTAAGCACGTCAGAACTCTCGAAATGTTTCATCAAGTGAAACACTAAACATCACCACCACCACCATCACCACTATCACCACTACTACCACCACCACCACTACTACCACCACCACCACCACCATTATCAATACCACCACAGACATCGTCACTACCACCACAACCATCATCGTTACCACCACAGTCATCATCAATACCACCACATCATCATCACTACCACTACCACCACAGCCATTATCACCACAACCATCGTCACTACCACCACCGCCATCGACAATACCACCACAGCCATCGTCACTACCACCACAGCCATCATCGCTACCACCACCACCACCATCATCACCACCACCACCACCATAATTACCACCATCATCACTATTGACAGCGATTACTTTAACCGGTCCTGGGCCTCCCCTAGGTCGACTCAGCCTTAGTCTTTGTCTCTGTGTCTCTGTGTGTCCGTGTGTGTGTCTGTGTGTGTCTGTGTCTGTATCTGTGTGTCTGTGTGTGTCTTTGTCTGTGTGTGTCTGTGTGTGTCTGTGTGTGTCTGTTTGTGTCTTGTGTGTCTGTGTGTGTCTGTGTGTGTCTGTGTGTGTGTGTGCGTGTCTGTGTGTGTGTCTGTGTGTGTCTGTGTGTGTGTCTGTGTGTGTGTATATGTGCGTGTATCTGTGTGTGTCTGAGTGTGTCTTTGTCTCTGTGTGTCTGTGCGTGTGTGTGTCTGTGTGTGTCTGTGTGTGTCTGTGTGTGTCTGTTTGTGTCTTGTGTGTCTGTGTGTGTCTTGTGTGTCTGTCTTGTGTGTCTGTGCGTGTCTGTGTCTGTGCGTGTGTGTGTCTTGTGTGTCTGTGCGTGTCTTGTGTGTCTGTGCGTGTGTGTGTCTGTGTGTGTCTGGGTGTGTCTTTGTCTCTGTGTGTCTGAGTGTGTCTTTGTATGTGTGTCTGTGTGTGTCTGTTTGAGGAAGTACTGAAGGCGATCCAGGAAAGGCACCGTGCAGAGATGATCTCCCAAGCGAAATGCTGAGGGAGGGTGGCGTTTGTGCACAGACTGCCCTATATGACATCATAACAACAGTCTGGACCACTGGACGGGTTCCGCAGGATTGGACGAATGCTCTGGTGGTCCCCCTCTTTAAGAAGGGCGACTGCACAAACTGTAACAACTACAGGGGCATCTCACTCCTCAGTGTGCCGGGAAAGGTCCTGGCAAGGATTATTCAACATCGCCTTGCCAGGCACGCTGAGGAGAAGCTTTCCGAGCCCCAATGCGGTTTCAGGAAAGGACGGTCCTGCACAGATGCCATATTTTCTGTCCGTTTGCTACAGTAGAGGTGTGGGGAATTCCAACAAGACCTACATCTCTGCTATTGACCTGGTCAAGGCCTATGATACCATCAGTAGGCCTGGGCTCTGGGTTGTTCTTCGTGCTTTTGGAGTACCTGACCCTCTGCTCACGATCATTAAGGACCTTCATGATGGTGAGCGGGCCCGGATAAAACTACGTGGCCGGGAGTCAGAGCCATTCTCTGTACACCTCGGGGTGCGACAGGGATGTCCTCTGCCTTCCACATCATTTAACACATTTTTCGACCACGGAGTTTGTGAAGACTTTGATGGCTGTACCAGAGAAAATTCCGTCTGGTACAGATACAATGGGAGGCTGATCAATGCCCGGGTGTGGTCAAGGGATGGCTCTCAATTGGTTAACCACGATGATTTGCGAATGATTTGGTAATTGCTGCTCACTCAGTGGAGGAGTTGGAGACGCTGCTGCTGAGACTGGAGCATGCTACTAAGAGATGGGGCCTTACCATCAGCCCCACCAAAACGAAGCACCTGCCTGGGTATTTTGTACCATCAGGCACTCCACCCCCACAATTCCCAATTGGTGATGGGGCAGTTGTGGAGAGAGTGGAGAGTTTCCCATACCTGGGCAGTGTGCTCATGACCGGCTCCAATTTGACAGTAGAGGTCTCACTCAGAATCAGTCGAGCGGCAATATCTTTTCATCGGTTGCGTAACGCTGTGTGGAAGCTACCTGGTCTGTCGCTCCGCACTAAGCTTCAGGTCTTCTCGGCCACGGTCATTCCCTCCCTTCTCTACGCTTGCGAAACGTGGACCCCCCTTAATGGAACATCTTCGCCAATTGGAAACATTTAGGCTGGCCTACCTATGATCCGTCCTGCGTTTAACCAGGCTGGATTGTGTGAGTAGATTGAAAGATCTGGGCAAGGTCTTATCGGTGAACTCATCCGGCAGGCAAGGCTGCGTTGGCTGGGTCATGTAGCAGGCATGCCCAGGCACCGCATGCAGAAACAGCTTTTGTTCGGCCGGATAGAGGGGGCTAAACGGGCGCGGCACGGGCTAGAGAAGAGATGGAGTGATGTGGTACAGGAGGATGTGGAGCTGAGTGGACATGCCGATGACTGGTACCAGCATTGTCAAGATCGGCCTCTGTGGAGGAGGCTCGTGAAGGACGCTACTGGGCAGTTGGAGGTAGTCGCCCTCCAACAACAACGGAGGGCGGAGGAGCGACGCTCACAACGAGCGGAGCGTCGGGTGGCTAAAGCACAGCAGGTTAGCACAGTAGGGGGCACAGGTGGTGCGTCAGCCAGTCATCTCAGTCATCTCAGTCAGTCGACCCGTGGCACCTGGGTCTGCCCCGTGACCTCCTGCCCGCGGGCGTTCGACACTTCACGTGGCCTCAAGGTGCACATAGCCTGGCACAAGCGTCGTGGTGAATTGCGGATGTTGTTGTCAGTGTGTGTTAGTTTGTGTGTGTTAGTATGTGTGTGTTCGTGTGTGTGTTAGTGTGCGATAGTATGTGTGTGTTCGTGTGTGTGTTCGTGTGTTTGTTAGTGTGTGTGTTAGTATGTGTGTGTTCGTGTGTGTGTGTGTCTGCCTGTGTCTCTGTGTCTGTGTTAAGAACCCGGCGACCCGGGTTCGATTCCCGCTCACGGCCTAACACCACCAGTGACGATTCTCTGAACCGGTCCTGGGCCTCCCCTAGGTCGACTCAGTCTCGAATGAGTAGCTGGTGTAGCGGTGTGTAGCGTAGTGAACATCGTCACTGGGGAGACAAAGGCGGCCGGGCGTAGTGCTGACCACATCACCCCCTCGTATGCCAAAGTGTCAGTAGACTTCTAAGCAGCTGCTGCTTGCTAACAGCACTTTCCCCTACAGTCTGGTAAGGCTGTACGGGGGATCTTTGTCTTTGTGCGTGCTTGCAAAATCACACACTTAGTTAAACTCTCACACACAGAAAATAGACAAAGATCCCCCGTACAGCCTTAACATATTGATGGGGCAAGTGCTGTCACCACCAATCTTACCACCATTACCACTACCACACCCACCACCATCATCCATCATCACCACTACCACCGTCACCACCATCAACATCACCACCATCAGCATCGCCACCATCATCACTACTAACACCACCATCACCACTACCATCACCACGACCATCACCACCAACATCACCACTACTAACACCACCATCACCACTATAATCACCACCACCACCATCACCACCACGATCACCACTACTAACACCACCATAACCACTACCATCACCATCACCACTACTAACACCACCATAACCACCACCATCACCACCACCATCACCACCACCATCACCACCACCAGCATCACTGCTAACACCACCAACATCACCACCATCACCACCATCAACACCATCATCACTACTAACACCACCATCACAACCACCATCACCACCAACATCATCACTACTAACACCACCAACACCACCATCATCACCACTACTAACACCACCACTACCATCACCTCCATCACCACCACCAACACCACCACCATCACCACCACCACCATCACCACCATCATCACCACCATCATCACTACTAACTCCACCATCACCATCATCACTACTAACACCACCAAAACCACCACCATCACCACCACCATCACCACCACCATCATCACTACTAACTTCACCATCACCACTACCATCACCACCACCACCATCACCACCAACATCACCACCACCATCACCACCATCACCACCACCACCATCACCACCACCATCATCACTACTAACTCCACCATCATCACTACTAACTCCAACATCACCACCACCACCATCACCACCACCAACACCCCAACGCTCAAAAAGGAAGCCCAAACCCCACCACCCACAGGCAACCGTAGCGGGGAGGGAGGGAGAGGGAGGGAGGGAGGGAGGGGAGGGAGGGAGGGAGAGGGGAGGGAGGGGAGGGAGGGAGGGAGGGAGGGAGAGGGGAGGGAGGGGAGGGAGGGAGGGAGAGGGGACGGAGAGGGGAGGGAGGGAGAGGGGAGGGAGGGGAGGGAGGGGAGGGAGGGAGAGGGGAGGGAGGGGAGGGAGGGGAGGGAGGGGAGGGAGAGGAGAGGGAGGGAGGGGAGGGAGAGGGGAGGGAGGGGAGGGAGAGGGGAGGGAGGGGAGGGAGAGGGGAGGGAGGGGAGGGAGGGGAGGGAGAGGGGAGGGAGAGGGGAGGGAGGGAGAGGGGAGGGAGGGGAGGGAGGGAGGGAGGGAGAGAGGAGGGAGAGAAGAGGGGAGGGGGAGGGGAGAGATGGAGGCAGTAGACGTGGGGGTATAAGTTAAATTGTAACATTCACTTGATGGCGAGGAGTGTGAAGTTCTTGATGGCGAGGACTCAACACTGCCCATAGACTCAACACTACCCATAGACTCAACACTACCCAGAGACTCAACACTACTAAGAGACTCAACACTAATCATAGACTCAACACTGCCCATAGACTCAACACTGCCCATAGACTCAACACTGCCCATAGACTCAACACTACCCATAGACTCAACACTACCCATAGACTCAAGACTGCCCATAGACTCAACACTGCCCATAGACTCAACACTGCACCATAGACTCAACACTGATCATAGACTCAACACTGCCCATAGACTCAACACTGCACCATAGACTCAACACTGCACCATAGACTCAACACTGCCCATAGACTCAACACTGCACCATAGACTCAACACTGCCCAGAGACTCAACACTGCCCATAGACTAACACTGCACCATAGACACAACACTGCCCATAGACTCAACACTGACCATAGACTCAACACCACCCATAGACTCAACACTGCCCATAGACTCAACACTGCACCATAGACTCAACACTGCCCAGAGACTCAACACTGCCCATAGACTAACACTGCACCATAGACAAAACACTGCCCATAGACTCAACACTATCCATAGACTCAACACCACCCATAGACTCAACACTGCCCATAGACTCAACACTGCCCATAGACTCAACACTGCCCATAGACTCAACACTGCCCCATAGACTAACACTGCACAATAGACTCAACACTGCCCATAGACTCAACACTGCCCCATAGACTCAACACTGCCCATAGACTCAGCACTGACCATAGACTCAACACTTCCCATAGACTCAACACTGCCCATAGACTCAACACTGCCCATAGACTCAGCACTGCCCATAGACTCAACACTGCCCCATAGACTCAACACTACCCATAGACTCAACACTGCCCATAGACTCAACACTGCCCATAGACTCAACACTGCCCATAGACTCAACACTGCCAATAGACTAACACTGCACCATAGACACAACACTGCCCATAGACTCAACACTGCCCGATAGACTCAACACTACCCATAGACTCAACATTACCCATAGACTCAACACCACCCATAGACTCAACACTGCCCATAGACTAACACTGCACCATAGACTCAACACTGCCCATAGACTCAACACTGCCCCATAGACTAACACTGCACAATAGACTCAACACCGCCCATAGACTCAACACTGCCCATAGACTCAACACTGCCCATAGACTCAACCCTGCCCAAAGACTAACACTGCCCATAGACTCAACACTGCCAATAGACTGAACACTGCCCATAGACTAACACTGCCCATAGACTCAACACTGCCAATGGACTCAAAACTGCCCATAGACTCAACACTGCCCATAGACTCAACACTGCCCATAGACTCAACACTGCCCATGGACTCAAAACTGCCCATAGACTCAACACTGCCCATAGACTCAACACTACCCAGAGACTCAACACTGCCCATAGACTCAACACTGCCCATAGACTCAACACTGCCCATAGACTCAACACTGCCCATAGACTCAACACTGCACCATAGACTCAACACAGCACCATAGACTCAACACTGCCCATAGACTCAGCACTGCACCATAGACTCAACACAGCACCATAGACTCAACACTGCCCTTAGACTCAGCACTGCCCATAGACTCAACACTACTCCATAGACTCAACACTGCAACATAG
The DNA here is from genome assembly GCF_048934315.1 of Petromyzon marinus. Taxonomy (NCBI): domain Eukaryota; kingdom Metazoa; phylum Chordata; class Hyperoartia; order Petromyzontiformes; family Petromyzontidae; genus Petromyzon; species Petromyzon marinus. The sequence goes on along the minus strand of NC_133740.1, from coordinate 5,935,766 downwards.
ATTCAGCACTGCCCATAGACTCAGCACTGCCCATAGACTCAACACTGCCCCATAGACTCAACACTACCCATAGACTCAACACTGGCCATAGACTCAGCACTGCCCATAGACTCAACACTGCCCATAGACTCAACACTGCTCCATAGACTCAACACTGCCCATAGACTCAGCACTGCCCATAGACTCAACACTGCCCATAGACTCAACACTGCACCACAGACTCAACACTGCCCATAGACTCAACACTGCCCATAGACTCAACACTGCCCATAGACTCAACACTGCCCATAAACTCAACACTGCCCATAGACTCAACACTACACCATAGACTCAACACTGCCCATAGACTCAACACTACCCATAGACTCAACACTACCCATAGACTCAACACTGCCCATAGACTCAGCACTGCACCATAGACTCAACACTGCCCATAGACTCAGCACTGCACCATAGACTCAACACTGCACCATAGACTCAACACTGCCCATAGACTCAACACTGCCCATAGACTCAGCACTGCACCATAGACTCAACACTGCACCATAGACTCAACACTGCCCATAGACTCAACACTGCCCATAGACTCACCACTGCACCATAGACTCAACACTGCCCCATAGACACAACACTGCCACCCATAGACTCAACACTGCCACCCGTAGACTCAACACTGCCACCCAAAGACTCAACACTGCCCATAGACTCAACACTGCCCATAGACTCAACACTGCCCATAGACTCAACACTGCCCATAGACTCAACTCTGCCCATGGACTCAACACTGCCCATAGACTCAACACTACCCATAGACTCAACACTGCACCATAGACTCAACACTGCCCATAGACTCAACACTGCCCCATAGACTCAACACTGCCTATAGACTCAACACTGCCCATAGACTCAACACTGCCCCATAGACTCAACACTGCCCATAGACTCAACACTGCCCATAGACTCAACACTGCCCATAGACTCAACACTGCCCATAGACTCAGCATTGCCCATAGACTCAACACTACCCATAGACTCAGCACTGCACCATAAACTCAACACTACCCATAGACTCAACACTGCCCATAGACTCAACACTACCGATAGACTCAACACTGCCCATAGACTCAACACTGCCCATAGACTCAACACTGCCCATAGATTCAACACTGCACCATACACTCAACACTGCCCATAGACTCAACACTGCACCACAGACTCAACACTGCCCATAGACTCAACACTGCCCATAGACTCAACACTGCCCATAGACTCAACACTGCACCATACACTCAACACTGCCCATAGACTCAACACTACCCATAGACTCAACACTGCCCATAGACTCAACACTGCCCAAAAACTCAGCACTGCCCATAGACTCAACACTGCCCATAGACTCAGCACTGCCCATAGACTCAACACTGCCCATAGACTCAGCACTGCCCATAGACTCAACACTGCCCATAGACTCAACACTGCCCATAGACTCAACACTGCACCATAGACTCAACACTAGCGATAGACTCAACACTGCCCATAGGCTCAACACTGCCCATAGACTCAACACTACCGATAGACTCAACACTGCCCATAGACTCAACACTGCCCATAGACTCAACACTGCCCATAGACTCAACACTGCCCATAGACTCAACACTACCGATAGACTCAACACTGCCCATAGACTCAACACTGCCCATAGACTCAACACTGCCCATAGATTCAACACTGCACCATACACTCAACACTGCCCATAGACTCAACACTGCACCACAGACTCAACACTGCCCATAGACTCAACACTGCCCATAGACTCAACACTGCCCATAGACTCAACACTGCACCATACACTCAACACTGCCCATAGACTCAACACTACCCATAGACTCAACACTGCCCATAGACTCAACACTGCCCAAAAACTCAGCACTGCCCATAGACTCAACACTGCCCATAGACTCAGCACTGCCCATAGACTCAACACTGCCCATAGACTCAGCACTGCCCATAGACTCAACACTGCCCATAGACTCAACACTGCCCATAGACTCAACACTGCACCATAGACTCAACACTAGCGATAGACTCAACACTGCCCATAGGCTCAACACTGCCCATAGACTCAACACTACCGATAGACTCAACACTGCCCATAGACTCAACACTGCCCATAGACTCAACACTGCCCATAGACTCAACACTGCCCATAGACTCAGGCGCGGTGAGGGGGGATGGAGCTGAGCTCCCTCATTCCTCTTCCTGCATTGCTGCTAAAATATCGCTTTGATGGCGGCGGAGGGGGGGGGGGGGTCGCCCGCAGCCCCCCCGCCTACCCCCTCCAGACACTCACCCACTCAGTCACTCACTCACCCACTCAGTCACTCACTCACCCACTCACACACTCACCCACTCACTCACTCACTCATCCACTTCCCCACTTACTCACTCACTCACCCACTCACTCACTCACTCACCCACTCACTCACTCACTCACCCACTCAGTCACTCACCCACTCACTCAACCACTCACTCACCCACCCACTTAGTCACCCACTCAGTCACCAACTCACTCACCCACTCACCCACTCACTCACCCACTCACTCACTCACCCACCCAGTCACTCACCCACTCACTCACTCACCCACTCACTCTCCCACTCACTCACTCACCCACCGACTCACCCACTCACTCACCCACTCACTCACTCAGTCACTCACCCACTCACTCACCCACTCACTCACTCACTCACCCACTCACTCTCCCACTCACTCACCCACCAACTCATTCATTCACTCACTCACTCACCCACTCAGTCACTCACCCACTCACTCACTCACTCACACACTCACTCACTCACTCACCCACTCACTCACCCCCTCACTCACTCACTCACCCACTCACTCACTCACTCACTCCCACTCACTCACTCACTCACCCACTCAGTCACTCACTCACTCACTCACCCACTCAGTCACTCAGCCACTCACCCACTCACCCGCTCACTCACTCACCCACTCACTCACTCACCCACTCACTCACTCACTCACCCACTCAGTCACTCAGCCACGCACTCACCCACTCACTCACCCACTCACTCACTCAGTCACTCAGCCACTCACCCACTCACTCACTCACCCACTCACCCACCCAACCACTCACTCACTCACTCACCCACTTACTTACTCACCCACTCACTCACCCACTCACTCACTCACTCACCCACTCACTCACCCACTCACTTACTCACTCACCCACTCACCCACTCACTCACTTACCCACTCACCCACTCACTCACTCACTCACCCACTCACTTACTCACCCACTCATCCACCCGCTCACCCACTTATTCACTCACTCACCCACCCACTCACCCACTCACTCACTCACCTACCCACTCAATGACCCACTCAATGACCCACTCACTCACCCACTCACCCACCCACTCACTCACCCACTCACTTACTCACTCACCCACTCAATCACTCACTCACCCACTCACTCACTCACCCACCCACCCACCCACTCACCCACCCACCCACACACTCACCCACCCACCCACTCACCCACTCACTCAATAACCCACTTACTCACCCACTTACTCACACCCACACCCTCCCACTCACTCACCCACTTACTCACACCCACACCTATAGAGACCCATAGATATGCAAGCGTCCGTCATGAGGTCGGAGCTCATGACCTGATGATGGACGCTGGTGTTGCGCCCGAAACGTCGTGAATTGTTTTATTTTATAGCAACAATGAAGACCAGTTTGTGACCTACCTGGTTCAGGTCTAGGGAGTGTTTCAGTAAAAGTGGCGCACACTACAACGAAGCTGCCACTCGGGAAAGGTCACACGTCAGAATGTGTCCCACGCACGTGGGAGGATTACACCAATCACGACGAGACTTTGACACCTCACGTGGTACAAGGGAGTCAGGCCACGCCCACAACACGCCCCCCCCACCACGCCCCGCCCTCGAAACCCCTCCCCCATCCCCCTCTCTCTCTACCCCCTCTCTCTCTCTACCCCCTCTCTCTCTACCCCCTCTCTCTACCCCCCTCTCTCTCTCCCCTCTCTCTTCCCCCTCTCTCTACCACCCCCTCTCTCTCTCTACCCCCTCTCTCTACCTACCCCTCTCTCTCTACCCCCTCTCTCTCTACCCCCTCTCTCTCTCTACCCCCTCTCTCTCTAACCCCTCTCTCTCTACCCTCTCTCTCTACCCCCTCTCTCTCTACCCCCTCTCTCTACCCCCTCTCTCTCTACCCCTCTCTCTCTACCCCCTCTCTCTCTACCCCCTCTCTCTCTCTACCCCCTCTCTCTCTAACCCCTCTCTCTCTACCCTCTCTCTCTACCCCCTCTCTCTCTCTCTACCCCCTCTCTCTCTACCCCCTCTCTCTCTACCCCCTCTCTCTTCCCCCTCTCTCTACCCCTCTCTCTCTCCCCCTCTCTCTACCCCCTCTCTCTCTACCCCCCTCTTCTCTCTCTACCCCCTCTCTCTCTACCCCCTCTCTCTCTCTACCCCCTCTCTCTCTACCCCCTCTCTCTACCCCCTCTCTCTACCCCCCTCTCTCTACCCCCTCTCTCTCTACCCCCTCTCTCTCCCTCTACCCCCTCTTCTACCCCCTCTCTCTACCCCCTCTCTCTCTACCCCCTCTCTCTACCCCCTCTCTCTCTACCCCCTCTCTCTACACCCCCTCTCTCTCTACCCCCCTCTCTATACCCCCTCTCTCTCTACCCCCTCTCTCTACCCCCTCTCTCTACCCTCTCTCTCTACCCCCTCTCTCTACCCCTCTCTCTCTCTCTACCCCCTCTCTCTCTACCCCCTCTCTCTACCCCCTCTCTCTCTACCCCCCTCTCTACCCCCCTCTCTCTCTCTAACCTCTCTCTCTACCCCTCTCTCTCTACCCCCTCTCTCTCTACCCCTCCCTCTCTCTCTACCCCCTCTCTCTACCCCCTCTCTCTCTCTACCCCCTCTCTCTACCCCCTCTCTCTCTCTACCCCCTCTCTCTACCCCCCTCTCTCTCTACCCCCTCTCTCTAACCCCCTCTCTCTCTACTCCATCTCTCTCTACCTTCTCTCTCTACCCCCTCTCTCTCTACCCCCTCTCTCTCTACCCCCTCTCTCTCTACCTCCTCTCTCTACCCCCCTCTCTCTCTCTACCCCCTCTCTCTACCCCCTCTCTCTCTACTCCCTCTCTCTCTACCCCCTCTCTCTACCCCCCTCTCTCTCTCTACCCCCTCTCTCTACCCCCTCTCTCTCTACCCCTCTCTCTCTCTCTACCCCCTCTCTCTACCCCCCTCTCTCTCTCTACCCCCTCTCTCTACCCCCTCTCTCTCTCTCTACCCCCCCTCTCTCTCTCTACCCCCTCTCTCTCTACTCCCCTCTCTCTAGCCCCCTCTCTCTCTCTACCCCCTCTCTCTCTACCCCCTCTCTCTACCCCCTCTATCTCTATCCCCTCTCTCTACCCCCTCTCTCTCTCTACCCCCTCTCTCTCTACCCCCCCCTCTCTCTCTCTATCCCCTCTCTCTACCCCCTCTCTCTCTCTACCCCCTCTCTCTACCCCCTCTCTCTCTCTCTACCCCCCCTCTCTCTCTGTACCCCCTCTCTCTCTACTCCCCTCTCTCTATCCCCCTCTCTCTCTACCCCCTCTCTCTCTACCCCTTCTCTCTACCCCCTCTTTCTCTACCCCCTCTCTCTCTACCCCCTCTCTCTACCCCCTCTCTCTCTATCCCCTCTCTCTCTACCCCCTCTCTCTCTACCCCCTCTCTCTCTCTACCCCCTCTCTCTACCCCCCTCTCTCTCTACCCCCTCTCTCTCTATCCCCTCTCTCTCTACCCCCTCTCTCTCTACCCCCTCTCTCTCTACCCCCTCTCTCTACCCCCTCTCTCTCTCTACCCCCTCTCTCTCCACCCCTCTCTCTACCCCCTCTCTATCTCTACCCCCTCTCTCTCTACCCCCCCCCCTCTCTCTCTACCCCCCTCTCTCTACCCCTCTCTCTCTACCCCTCTCTCTCTACCCCCTCTCTCCCTACTCCATGTCGCCCTCTCCATCTATCTTTCTCTCACTCTCAATTCGCCCTCTTTCTCATTTATTCCAATAACTCTTGTGGGCTCCATTCGGAATGTAAGGACAGAAACTGAATGTCAACAATTGCCGGTCAAACATTCGGACACGTTTTGCAACATCACTGCATTTCACTGCTGATGGCATAAAGTTAACTCCAGAAGTGGCAGCGTCTCTTTCGAGGTAGAACTCCAGTTGATCGCCCTCTCGCTCCTCTCTCTCTCCTTTACGATCAGAGGCATCAAGAAGATGCTCGGTGTAGTCGGCGCTTTGCCTCGTTCATCATTCCGTGGTTGTTTTTTTCAATGCTTTGCTTCATGTAAACCCCCCTCCACCCACCTACCCAGCCTCGCTCCCTGTGTAAGTGAAATATTTCACGACAGATTTCACGCTCTGCTTTTTTCCTCCTCCTTCTCCCCCTCTCTCTCTACCCCCTCTCTCTCTCTACCCCCTCTCTCTCTACCCCCTCTCTCTCTCTACCCCTTCTCTCTCTACCCCCTCTCTCTCTACCCCCTCTCTCTCTCTCTACCCCCTCTCTCTACCCCCTCTCTCTCTCTACCCCTTCTCTCTCTACCCCCTCTCTCTCTCTACCCCCTCTCTCTCTACCCCCTCTCTCTCTACCCCCTCTCTCTCTCTACCCCCTCTCTCTCTCTACCCCTTCTCTCTCTACCCCCTCTCTCTCTACCCCCTCTCTCTCTACCCCCTCTCTCTCTACCCCCTCTCTCTCTCTACCCCCTCTCTCTCTCTACCCCCTCTCTCTACCCCCTCTCTCTCTACCCCCTCTCTCTCTACCCCCTCTCTCTCTACCCCTCTCTCTCTACCCCCTCTCTCTCTACCCCCTCTCTCTCTACCCCCTCTCTCTCTCTCTACCCGCTCTCTCTCTCTACCCCCTCTCTCTCTCTACCCCCTCTTTCTCTACCCCCTCACTCTAGCCCCTCTATCTCTCTCTCTCTACCCCCTCTCTCTCTACCCCCTTTCTCTCTCTACCCCCTCTCTCTCTCTCTACCCCCTCTCTCTCTACACCCTCTCTCTCTACCCCCCTCTCTCTACCCCCTCTCTCTCTACCCCCTCTCTCTACCCCCTCTCTCTCTACCCCTTCTCTCTCTACCCCCTCTCTCTCTACCCCCTCTCTCTCTCTACCCCCTCTCTCTCTACCCCCTCTCTCTCTTTCTACCCCCTCTCTCTCTACCCCCTCTCTCTCTCTACCCCCTCTCTCTCTACCCCCTCTCTCTCTACCCCTCTCTATCTCTCTACCCCTCTCTCTCTCTCTACCCCCCCTCTCTCTACCCCCTCTCTCTCTACCCCCTCTCTCTCTCTCTACCCCCTCTCTCTCTACCCCCTCTCTCTCTCGCCCCCCTCTCTCTCTACCCCCTCTCTCTCTACCCCCTCTCTCTCTACCCCCTCTCTCTCTCTGCCCCCTCTCTCTCTACCCCCTCTCTCTCTACCCTCTCTCTCTACCCCCTCTCTCTCTCTACCCCTCTCTCTCTACCCCCTCTCTCTCTCTACCCCCCCTCTCTCTACCCCCTGTCTCTACCCCCTGTCTCTACCCCCCTCTCTCTATCCCCTCTCTCTCTACCCCTCTCTCTCTACCCCCTCTCTCTACCCCCTCTCTCTCTACCCCTCTCTCTCTCTACTCCCTCTCTGCCTCCGTGTTTCCTATGTACATATACTTGTTGTTTTTTACTACAACAAGTGCTACATCCGCACACAGCCCTTATCGCAGTCCTACGCCACCCCCTCTCTCTCCTCTCTCTCTCTATATGCTTCCCCCTGCTTTCAAAGTAACTTTGTTTCCAACTACGACAAGTGCTGCATCTGCAGCCACCACTCCCTAGCAGCCCCACGGCCTACGACGGGTAGCTCGATTCGTCCTCCACGCTGGGCCGTCTGTCTTCTGCCACAAGGACTCGCTCCCCCTCTCTCAGAGGACACACGGTGGGTGGTAGGTCACCTGCTGAGCACGCGGGACTCGTGGATATACGCGATCCGTGGCTGCTCTTTGTCAAGGCCATGACCCACCCGGAACATTTCAAGGGCAATTGTCACCGCGGGATTTCTCATTGCAGGAAACTCAAATCGCTGTGGGATTTCTCATTGTAGAAAACTCATATGACCGTGGGATTTCTCAATGTAGAAAACTAAAATCACCGTGGGATTTCTCATTGTAGAAAACTCAAATCACTGTGCGATTTCTCATTGTAGAAAATTCAAATCACTGTGGGCTTTTTCATTGTAGAAAACTCAAATCACTGTGGGATTTCTCATTGTAGAAAACTCAAATCACCGTGAGATTTCTCATTGTATGAAACTCAAATCACAGTGGGATTCCTCATTGTAGAAAACTCAAATCACTGCGAGATAACGCATTGTAGAAAACTCAAATCACTGTGAGATTTCTCATTGTAGAAAACGAAAATCACAGTGGGATTTCTCATTGCAGAAAACTCAAATCACAGTGGGATTTCTCATTGTAGAAAACTCAAATCACCGTGGGATTTCTCATTCCAGAAAACTCAAATCACCACGAGATTTCTCATTATAGAAAACTCAAATCACAGTGGGATTTCTCATTGTAGAAAACTCAAATCACTGTGAGATTTCTCATTGCAGAAAACTCAAATCACCGCGAGATTTCTCATTGTAGAAAACTCAAATCACAGTGGGATTTCTCATTGTAGAAAACTCAAATCACTGTGAGATTTCTCATTGGTGAAAACTCAAATCAGATTCAAGCTGACCCCTCGTGGGAATGGGGCAAAAACTTCCAATCAGATGGGCCGAGAGGGCATGGCCCTGCCTAATGGCATCACGCTACATGCATCTTTAAAAATATATATCAGCTTCCACTCTCTCCTCTCTCACTCTCTCTCACGCTCCTCTCTCTCTCTCTCCCTCTCTCTCTCTCCCTCTTGCTCGCTCGCTCTCGTCAGCCCACCACGGACCTCGCTAGATCCAAGCAACCCAAAACCGCATCGTGTCTGCCAGTGTTCTGTGTCTTGTTTATTGAACGTAATAATACGAACATCATCATCATCGCACGCACACAACACACACACACACGTGCCCCATTCCTAAGAACCACCACCACCACCCACCACCACCCCCCCACACCACCACCACCACCCACGACCAACCACTACCACCCACCACCACCCACCACCACTACCACCCACCACCACTACCACCCACCACCACCCCCCCAACCACCCACCACCACCAACCACCACCACCACCCACCCCACCACCCACCACCACCACCACCACCCACGACCAACCACTACCACCCACCAACATTACCACCCACCACCACTACCACCCACCACCACCGACCCCACCACCACCACCACCATTCACCCCACCACCCACCACCACAGCTACTGTGAGGCCCCCAGTGATGTTTTAAAAATTGAAAACAAAGTAAAAGAAAAATAAATAAAATTCAGCATTCACAAATGAAAAAAACGTTTAACATCATTTCTGGAGGCCCTCCAGATGGCGGAGGCCTCTGGGCTGCAGCCGCTAAAGCCCCGTGCCTTAATCTGGCCCTGCATGTAGGTAGACCCCCTTCTAGCCGGTAGTCTCTACCAGTGATGGGTGGTAGTCTCTACCCGTGATGGGCGGTAGTCTCTACCAGTGATGGGCGGTAGTCTCTTCCAGTGATGGGTGGTAGTCTCTATCAGTGATGGGCGGTAGTATCTACCAGTGATGGGCGGTAGTCTCTACCAGTGATGGGCGGTAGTCTCTACCTGTGATGGGTGGTAGTCTCTACCAGTGTTGGGCGGTAGTCTCTAACAGTGATGGGCGGTAGTCTCTACCCGTGATGGGTGGTAGTCTGTACCAGTGATGGGCGGTAGTCTCTACCAGTGATGGGTGGTAGTCTCTATCTATGATGGGTGGTAGTCTCTACCCATGATGGGTGGTAGTCTCTACCCATGATGGGCGGTAGTCTCTACCAGTGATGGGCGGTAGTCTCTACCCGTGATGGGCGGTAGTCTCAACCAGTGATGGGTGGTAGTCTCTATCTATGATGGGTGGTAGTCTCTACCCGGGATGGGCGGTAGTCTCTACCAGTGATGGGTGGTAGTTTCTACCCGTGATGGGCGGTACTCTCTACCCATGATGGGTGGTAGCTTCTACCAGTGATGGGCGGTAGTCTCTACGAGTGATGGGCGGTAGTCTCTACCAGTGATGGGCGGTAGTCTCTTCCAGTGATGGGTGGTAGTCTCTATCAGTGATGGGCGGTAGTCTCTACCAGTGATGGGCGGTAGTCTCTAACAGTGATGGGCGGTAGTCTCTACCTGTGATGGGTGGTAGTCTCTACCAGTGATGGGCGGTAGTCTCTACCAGTGATGGGCGGTAGTCTCTACCCGTGATGGGTGGTAGTCTGTACCAGTGATGGGCGGTAGTCTCTACCAGTGATGGGTGGTAATCTCTATCTATGATGGGTGGTAGTCTCTACCCATGATGGGTGGTAGTCTCTACCCATGATGGGCGGTAGTCTCTACCAGTGATGGGCGGTAGTCTCTACCCGTGATGGGCGGTAGTCTCTACCAGTGATGGGTGGTAGTCTCTACCAGTGATGGGTGGTAGTTTCTACCCGTGATGGGCAGTACTCTCTACTCATGATGGGTGGTAGCTTCTACCAGTGATGGGCGGTAGTCTCTACGAGTGATGGGCGGTAGTCTCTACCAGTGATGGGCGGTAGTCTCTTCCAGTGATGGGTGGTAGTCTCTATCAGTGATGGGCGGTAGTCTCTACCAGAGATGGGCGGTAGTCTCTACCAGTGATGGGCGGTAGTCTCTACCTGTGATGGGTGGTAGTCTCTACCAGTGATGGGCGGTAGTCTCTACCAGTGATGGGCGGTAGTCTCTACCCGTGATGGGTGGTAGTCTGTACCAGTGATGGGCGGTAGTCTCTACCAGTGATGGGTGGTAGTCTCTATCTATGATGGGTGGTAGTCTCTACCCATGATGGGCGGTAGTCTCTACCAGTGATGGGCGGTTGTCTCTACCAGTGATGGCGGTAGTCTCTACCTGTGATGGGTGGTAGTCTCTACCCGTGATGGGCGGTAGTCTCTACCAGTGATGGGTGGTAGTCTCTAACAGTGATGGGCGGTAGTCTCTACCTGTGATGGGTGGTAGTCTCTACCAGTGATGGGCGGTAGTCTCTACCAGTGATGGGCGGTAGTCTCTACCCGTGATGGGTGGTAGTCTGTACCAGTGATGGGCGGTAGTCTCTACCAGTGATGGGTGGTAGTCTCTATCTATGATGGGTGGTAGTCTCTACCCATGATGGGTGGTAGTCTCTACCCATGATGGGCGGTAGTCTCTACCAGTGATGGGCGGTAGTCTCTACCCGTGATGGGCGGTAGTCTCTACCAGTGATGGGCGGTAGTCTCTACCCGTGATGGGTGGTAGTCTCTACCAGTGATGGGTGGTAGTTTCTACCCGTGATGGGCAGTACTCTCTACCCATGATGGGTGGTAGCTTCTACCAGTGATGGGCGGTAGTCTCTACGAGTGATGGGCGGTAGTCTCTACCAGTGATGGGCGGTAGTCTCTTCCAGTGATGGGTGGTAGTCTCTATCAGTGATGGGCGGTAGTCTCTACCAGAGATGGGCGGTAGTCTCTACCAGTGATGGGCGGTAGTCTCTACCTGTGATGGGTGGTAGTCTCTACCAGTGATGGGCGGTTGTCTCTACCAGTGATGGGCGGTAGTCTCTACCTGTGATGGGTGGTAGTCTCTACCCGTGATGGGCGGTAGTCTCTACCAGTGATGGGTGGTAGTCTCTATCTATGATGGGTGGTAGTCTCTACCCGTGATGGGCGGTAGTCTCTACCAGTGATGGGTGGTAGTTTCTACCCGTGATGGGCGGTACTATCTACCCATGATAGGTGGTAGCTTCTACCAGTGATGGGCGGTAGTCTCTACCCATGATGGGCGGTAGTCTCTACCAGTGATGGGTGGTAGTCTCTACCAGTGATGGGCGGTTGTCTCTACCCATGATGGGCGGTTGTCTCTACCAGTGATGGGTGGTAGTCTTTACCAATGATGGGTGGTAGTCTCTACCCATGATGGGCGGTAGTCTCTACCAGTGATGCGTGGTAGTTTCTACCTATGATGGGTGGTAGTCTCTACCCGTGATGGGTGGTAGTCTCTACCCATGATGGGTGGTAGTCTCTACCCATGATGGGTGGTAGTCTCTACCCATGATGGGTGGTAGTCTCTACCAGTGATGGGCAGTAGTTTCTACCCATGATGAGCGGTAGTCTCTACCAATGATGGGTGGTAGTCTCTACCCATAATGGGTGGTAGTCTCTACCAGTGATGGGTGGTAGTCTCTACCCATGATGGGCGGTAGTCTTTACCAGTGATGGGTGGTAGTCTCTACCCGTGATGGGCGGTAGTCTCTACCCATGATGGGCTGTAGTCTCTACCAGTGATGGGCGGTAGTCTCTACCAGTGATGGGCGGTAGTCTCTACCAGTGATGGGCGGTATTCTCTACCCGTGATGGGCGGTAGTCTCTACCAGTGATGGGTGGTAGTCTCTACCAGTGATGGGCGGTAGTCTCTACCAGTGATTGGCGGTAGTCTCTACCAGTGATGGGCGGTAATCTCTACCCGTGTTGGGCGGTAGTCTCTACCAGTGATGGGTGGTAGTCTCTATCTATGATGGGTGGTAGTCTATACCTGTGATGGGCGGTAGTCTCTACCAGTGATGGGTGGTAGTTTCTACGCATGATGGGCGGTACTCTCTACCCATGATGGGGGGTATCTTCTACCAGTGATGGGCGGTAGTCTCTACCCATGATGGGCGGTAGTCTCTACCAGTGATGGGCGGTAGTCTCTACCCATGATGGGCGGTAGTCTCTACCAGTGATGGGTGGTAGTCTCTACCAATGATGGGTGGTAGTCTCTACCCATGATGGGCATTAGTCTCTACCAGTGATGCGTGGTAGTTTCTACCTATGATCGGTGGTAGTCTCTACCCGTGATGGGTGGTAGTCTCTACCCATGATGGGTGGTAGTCTCTACCCATGATGGGTGGTCGTCTCTACCCATGATGGGTGGTAGTCTCTACCAGTGATGGGCAGTAGTTTCTACCCATGATGAGCGGTAGTTTTACCAGTGATGGGTGGTAGTCTCTACCAGTGATGGGCGGTAGTCTCTACCAGTGATGGGTGGTAGTTTCTACCCGTGATGGGCAGTACTCTCTACCCATAATGGGCGGTAGCTTCTACCAGTGATGGGCGGTAGTCTCTACGAGTGATGGGCGGTAGTCTCTACCAGTGATGGGCGGTAGTCTCTTCCAGTGATGGGTGGTAGTCTCTATCAGTGATGGGCGGTAGTCTCTACCAGAGATGGGTGGTAGTCTCTACCAGTGATGGGCGGTAGTCTCTACCTGTGATGGGTGGTAGTCTCTACCAGTGATGGGCGGTAGTCTCTACCAGTGATGGGCGGTAGTCTCTACCCGTGATGGGTGGTAGTCTGTACCAGTGATGGGCGGTAGTCTCTACCAGTGATGGGTGGTAGTCTCTATCTATGATGGGTGGTAGTCTCTACCCATGATGGGTGGTAGTCTCTACCAGTGATGGGCGGTAGTCTCTACCCGTGATGGGCGGTAGTCTCTACCAGTGATGAGTGGTAGTCTCTATCTATGATGGGTGGTAGTCTCTACCCGTGATGGGCGGTAGTCTCTACCAGTGATGGGTGGTAGTTTCTACCCGTGATGGGCGGTACTCTCTACCCATGTTGGGTGGTAGCTTCTACCAGTGATGGGCGGTAGTCTCTACCCATGATGGGCGGTAGTCTCTACCAGTGATGAGTGGTAGTCTCTACCAGTGATGGGCGGTAGTCTCTACCCATGATGGGCGGTAGTCTCTACCAGTGATGGGTGGTAGTCTCTACCAATGATGGGTGGTAGTCTCTACCCATGATGGGCGGTAGTCTCTACCAGTGATGCGTGGTAGTTTCTACCTATAATGGTTGGTAGTCTCTACCCGTGATGGGTGGTAGTCTCTACCCATGATGGGTGGTAGTCTCTACCCATGATGGGTGGTAGTCTCTACCAGTGATGGGCGGTAGTTTCTACCCATGATGAGCGGTAGTCTCTACCAGTGATGGGTGGTAGTCTCTACCCATAATGGGTGGTAGTCTCTACCAGTGATGGGTGGTAGTCTCTACCCATGATGGGCGGTAGTCTCTACAAGTGATGGGTGGTAGTCTCTACCCGTGATGGGCGGTAGTCTCTACCCATGATGGGCTGTAGTCTCTACCAGTGATGGGCGGTAGTCTCTACCAGTGATGGGCTGTAGTCTCTACCAGTGATGGGCGGTAGTCTCTACCCGTGAAGGGCGGTAGTCTCTACCAGTGATGGGTGGTAGTCTCTTCCCATGATGGGCGGTAGTCTCTACCAGTGATGGGCGGTAGTCTCTACCCATGATGGGCGGTAGTCTCTACCAGTGATGGGTGGTAGTCTCTACCAATGATGGGTGGTAGTCTCTACCCATGATGGGCGGTATTCTCTACCAGTGATGCGTGGTAGTTTCTACCTATGATGGGTGGTAGTCTCTACCCGTGATGGGTGGTAGTCTCTACCCATGATGGGTGGTAGTCTCTACCCATGATGGTTGGTTGTCTCTACCCATGATGGGTGGTAGTCTCTACCAGTGATGGGCAGTAGTTTCTACCCATGATGAGCGGTAGTCTCTACCAGTGATGGGTGGTAGTCTCTACCCATAATGGGTGGTAGTCTCTACCAGTGATGTGTGGTAGTCTCTACCCATGATGGGCGGTAGTCTCTACCAGTGATGGGTGGTAGTCTCTACCCGTGATTGGCGGTAGTCTCTACCCATGATGGGCGGTAGTCTCTACCAGTGATGGGCGGTAGTCTCTACCAGTGATGGGCGGTAGTCTCTACCAGTGATGGGCGGTAGTCTCTACCAGTGATGGGTGGTAGTCTCTACCAGTGATGGGTGGTAGTCTCTACCCATGATGGGCGGTAGTCGCTACCAGTGATGGGCGGTTGTCTCTACCAGTGATGGGCGGTAGTATCTACCTGTGATGGGTGGTAGTCTCTACCCGTGATGGGCGGTAGTCTCTACCAGTGATGGGTGGTAGTCTCTATCTATGATGGGCGGTAGTCTCTACCAGTGATGGGTGGTAGTTTCTACCCGTGATGGGCGGTACTATCTACCCATGATAGGTGGTAGCTTCTACCAGTGATGGGCGGTAGTCTCTACCCATGATGGGCGGTAGTCTCTACCAGTGATGGGTGGTAGTCTCTACCAGTGATGGGCGGTAGTCTCTACCCATGATGGGCGGTTGTCTCTACCAGTGATGGGTGGTAGTCTCTACCAATGATGGGTGGTAGTCTCTACCCATGATGGGCGGTAGTCTCTACCAGTGATGCGTGGTAATTTCTACCTATGATGGGTGGTAGTCTCTACCCGTGATGGGTGGTAGTCTCTACCCATGATGGGTGGTAGTCTCTACCCATGATGGGTGGTAGTCTCTACCCATGATGGGTGGTAGTCTCTACCAGTGATGGGCAGTAGATTCTACCCATGATGAGCGGTAGTCTCTACCAATGATGGGTGGTAGTCTCTACCCATAATGGGTGGTAGTCTCTACCAGTGATGGGTGGTAGTCTCTACCCATGATGGGCGGTAGTCTTTACCAGTGATGGGTGGTAGTCTCTACCCGTGATGGGCGGTAGTCTCTACCCATGATGGGCTGTAGTCTCTACCAGTGATGGGCGGTAGTCTCTACCAGTGATGGGCGGTAGTCTCTACCAGTGATGGGCGGTATTCTCTACCCGTGATGGGCGGTAGTCTCTACCAGTGATGGGTGGTAGTCTCTACCAGTGATGGGCGGTAGTCTCTACCAGTGATTGGCGGTAGTCTCTACCAGTGATGGGCGGTAATCTCTACCCGTGTTGGGCGGTAGTCTCTACCAGTGATGGGTGGTAGTCTCTATCTATGATGGGTTGTAGTCTATACCTGTGATGGGCCGTAGTCTCTACCAGTGATGGGTGGTAGTTTCTACGCATGATGGGCGGTACTCTCTACCCATGATGGGTGGTATCTTCTACCAGTGATGGGCGGTAGTCTCTACCCATGATGGGCGGTAGTCTCTACCAGTGATGGGTGGTAGTCTCTACCCATGATGGGCGGTAGTCTCTACCAGTGATGGGCGGTAGTCTCTACCCATGATGGGCGGTAGTCTCTACCCGTGATGGGTGGTAGTCTCTACCAATGATGGGTGGTAGTCTCTACCCATGATGGGCATTAGTCTCTACCAGTGATGCGTGGTAGTTTCTACCTATTATCGGTGGTAGTCTCTACCCGTGATGGGTGGTAGTCTCTACCCATGATGGGTGGTAGTCTCTACCCATGATGGGTGGTAGTCTCTACCCATGATGGGTGGTAGTCTCTACCAGTGATGGGCAGTAGTTTCTACCCATGATGAGCGGTAGTTTTACCAGTGATGGGTGGTAGTCTCTACCAGTGATGGGCGGTAGTCTCTACCAGTGATGGGTGGTAGTTTCTACCCGTGATGGGCAGTACTCTCTACCCATGATGGGCGGTAGCTTCTACCAGTGATGGGCGGTAGTCTCTACGAGTGATGGGCGGTAGTCTCTACCAGTGATGGGCGGTAGTCTCTTCCAGTGATGGGTGGTAGTCTCTATCAGTGATGGGCGGTAGTCTCTACCAGAGATGGGTGGTAGTCTCTACCAGTGATGGGCGGTAGTCTCTACCTGTGATGGGTGGTAGTCTCTACCAGTGATGGGCGGTAGTCTCTACCAGTGATGGGCGGTAGTCTCTACCCGTGATGGGTGGTAGTCTGTACCAGTGATGGGCGGTAGTCTCTACCAGTGATGGGTGGTAGTCTCTATCTATGATGGGTGGTAGTCTCTACCCATGATGGGCGGTAGTCTCTACCA
Organism: Petromyzon marinus; assembly: GCF_048934315.1. Classification (NCBI taxonomy): domain Eukaryota; kingdom Metazoa; phylum Chordata; class Hyperoartia; order Petromyzontiformes; family Petromyzontidae; genus Petromyzon; species Petromyzon marinus. Next base: position 5,918,752 of record NC_133740.1, on the reverse strand, counting down.
GTGATGGGCGGTAGTCTCTACCCGTGATGGGCGGTAGTCTCTACCAGTGATGAGTGGTAGTCTCTATCTATGATGGGTGGTAGTCTCTACCCGTGATGGGCGGTAGTCTCTACCAGTGATGGGTGGTAGTTTCTACCCGTGATGGGCGGTACTCTCTACCCATGTTGGGTGGTAGCTTCTACCAGTGATGGGCGGTAGTCTCTACCCATGATGGGCGGTAGTCTCTACCAGTGATGAGTGGTAGTCTCTACCAGTGATGGGCGGTAGTCTCTACCCATGATGGGCGGTAGTCTCTACCAGTGATGGGTGGTAGTCTCTACCAATGATGGGTGGTAGTCTCTACCCATGATGGGCGGTAGTCTCTACCAGTGATGCGTGGTAGTTTCTACCTATAATGGTTGGTAGTCTCTACCCGTGATGGGTGGTAGTCTCTACCCATGATGGGTGGTAGTCTCTACCCATGATGGGTGGTAGTCTCTACCAGTGATGGGCGGTAGTTTCTACCCATGATGAGCGGTAGTCTCTACCAGTGATGGGTGGTAGTCTCTACCCATAATGGGTGGTAGTCTCTACCAGTGATGGGTGGTAGTCTCTACCCATGATGGGCGGTAGCCTCTACAAGTGATGGGTGGTAGTCTCTACCCGTGATGGGCGGTAGTCTCTACCCATGATGGGCTGTAGTCTCTACCAGTGATGGGCGGTAGTCTCTACCAGTGATGGGCTGTAGTCTCTACCAGTGATGGGCGGTAGTCTCTACCCGTGATGGGCGGTAGTCTCTACCAGTGATGGGTGGTAGTCTCTTCCCATGATGGGCGGTAGTCTCTACCAGTGATGGGCGGTAGTCTCTACCCATGATGGGCGGTAGTCTCTACCAGTGATGGGTGGTAGTCTCTACCAATGATGGGTGGTAGTCTCTACCCATGATGGGCGGTATTCTCTACCAGTGATGCGTGGTAGTTTCTACCTATGATGGGTGGTAGTCTCTACCCGTGATGAGTGGTAGTCTCTACCCATGATGGGTGGTAGTCTCTACCCATGATGGTTGGTTGTCTCTACCCATGATGGGTGGTAGTCTCTACCAGTGATGGGCAGTAGTTTCTACCCATGATGAGCGGTAGTCTCTACCAGTGATGGGTGGTAGTCTCTACCCATAATGGGTGGTAGTCTCTACCAGTGATGTGTGGTAGTCTCTACCCATGATGGGCGGTAGTCTCTACCAGTGATGGGTGGTAGTCTCTACCCGTGATTGGCGGTAGTCTCTACCCATGATGGGCGGTAGTCTCTTCCAGTGATGGGCGGTAGTCTCTACCAGTGATGGGCGGTAGTCTCTACCAGTGATGGGCGGTAGTCTCTACCAGTGATGGGTGGTAGTCTCTACCAGTGATGGGTGGTAGTCTCTACCCATGATGGGCGGTAGTCTCTACCAGTGATGGGTGGTAGTCTCTACCCATGATGGGCGGTAGCCTCTACCAGTGATGGGTGGTAGTCTCTACCAGTGATGGGTGGTAGTCTCTACCCGTGATGGGTGGTAGTCTCTACCAGTGATGGGCAGTAGACTCTACCCATGATGGGCGGTAGTCTCTACCAGTGATGGGTGGTAGTCTCTACCCGTGATGGGCGGTAGTCTCTACCCATGATGGGCGGTAGTCTCTACCAGTGATGGGCGGTAGTCTCTACCAGTGATGGGCGGTAGTCTCTACCAGTGATGGGTGGTAGTCTCTACCAGTGATGGGTGGTAGTCTCTACCCATGATGGGCGGTAGTCTCTACCAGTGATGGGTGGTAGTCTCTACCAGTGATGGGTGGTAGTCTCTACCAGTGATGGGTGGTAGTCTCTACCCGTGATGGGTGGTAGTCTCTACCAGTGATGGGCGGTAGTCTCTACCCATGATGGGCGGTAGTCTCTACCAGTGATGGGTGGTAGTCTCTACCCGTGATGGCCGGTAGTCTCTACCCATGATGGGCGGTAGTATTTACCCTCAAGCAGAATATTAGTGCTGGATACACCAAATGATTTGTAACTTTGATCCTGACCTGTGCATCTTTAGTTCGGTTTTAATGTGCCATTTTATTGAGGGACTATGACTGTGAGGTGCGCTCTGGGACCGTTTTTGTCGTTGTTTTTGTCGCCTCGCCCAAGCTTGATAATTCAGTTCCCTATAAGTAATTTATTTATTTTCCATATTCAGTGACTTGCTTACCACTTTCCCTATTCTGCACTCCGATCGTGTTTTTTTTTTGTGTTGTTTGTTTTTGTAACTTGCTGAGCCGCCCATAGTGGGCATCTGTGAAAAGGAGCTTCATAGCTCATCAGATTCCTTCCGTCTGAATAAAGATTCGGAGTATTACTCTTTGCCCATGCTAGTTAGTCCGGTCTGTTCTCCTGTAACGCGGTAGTAGCTGCGTTTCTGAAGAACACTGCGTTATGGAAACATCGCATTATAATAATATAGAGGTTAAGCACAGTCAGCGATAACACGTGAGATGTACAATGCAGGCCAAACAAAGGCTGAGGGCATGTGGGGTAGCGCCTAGAAGCATCCAGCAGCATCCCAACGCCTCGTGCGATGAAGATGCTACGTCGAGGCAGCTGCTGTTCAACCACCGCTTATTCGAAATCGCAGCTACATAATCCGCAACAACACTGCCAGATGATTGCGCAGTAACGCCGGGCCCGAACAAAGAACGGCACGTGTGTAGGGCAGTGTCTAGAAGCAGCATCCAGCAGCATCCCAAAGCCTCACGGGACGACGATGCTACGCCGAGGCAGCCGCTGTACAACCGTCGCTTATTCATACTCGCAGCGACATAGTTTGCCACAACACCGTGAGATGCACCGCAAGGGCCTGAACAAAGCACAAGACGCGTGCGTAGAGTACCGCCTACTGGAAGCAACATCCAGCAGCATCCCAACGCCTCTTGCGATGACGACGACGACGACGATGACGCTGCTGCTCTGAGGCAGTAGCCGTCACGGCCGCCACTTGTCCCTACCCACGGCGGACGTAGTTCTGTTCGCTCGATCGCGGCTCGCGCTGCGCTGCGAACCCGGCGGGAGACCCGAGCTCCAACCCGGCTCACGAAGCGTTAACGGCGGTGAACTTTGGACGTGGCCCTGAGCCTCCGCACTGGGGGTCGGCTCGTCCGCAAACGAGCTCCTCGCGCCGGCGCTTTCGAGTCCACGCCGTTGCCGAAGAATCCCATCGCGACAATGCCCGCGTGGCGTCAGACGCGTCCGATTCGCGCGACGAAAATCACCCGGCGTTACGGGAGAAGGACACGGAGCTCTTCCTACCACACAAGATCGAGGACAAAGAACCCTCCCCGCCCGCCCAGCCCGTGTAGCCTCTTAACGGACTGCTTGGGGCAAGCGCTGTTAACAGCAGCAGCAGCAGTAGCAGCAGCCGGCCCTGTGGGCACACGAGGGGGTGGGTGGCCAGAACCACGCCCGGCCGCCTTTGTCTCCCCAGTGCTAGCGATGTTCACTACGCTACTCCACGCCGCCCAGGACCGGCGCCGACAATCGCCGCCGATGTAGGGCCGCGAGCGTGGGGGGGGGGGGAATCTGAAGCGGCTGTTGTCGGCGCTGCCCGTGCCGACAACATCCGGCACCCACCCAAACGAGCCGCCGGCCTTCGCTGGCGGAGACTGCCGGCAGACTGGTAGAGAGTCACGACCCTCTACCCGACCCTTTACCCGTCGGGTAGAGGGTCACGACCCTCTACCCGACCCTCTACCCGTCGGGTAGAGGGTCACGACCCTCTACCCGACCCTTTACCCGTCGGGTAGAGGGTCACGACCCTCTACCCGACCCTCTACCCGTCGGGTAGAGGGTCACGACCCTCTACCCGACCCTCTACCCGTCGGGTAAGGGCGGAGCGACGAAGGCGGAGATCCCCCGGACAGAGTCGCTGGGGGCAAGCGGCGGGGCGGACACGACGGGCGGGCGAGCGGGCGAGCGAGCGGGCGAGCGGCTGAGCGGGCGAGCGGGCGAGCGGGTGGGCGGGCGAGCGGGCGAGCGAGCGCTTGGCGGGCCGGTCGCCACCCCCACCCCCACCAGCCCCACCAGCCCCTAACCTGCGGTAGTCGCGCTTGCAGTAGAGGCGTCGGTCGCGGCAGTAGCAGGAGTGGCTGAGCGGCTCGAGGCAGGCGCAGCAGAGGAGGCAACGCTCGTGCCAGAGGGCCCCGTCGGCACGCAGCAGGAAGCGGTCGCTGATTGGCCGGGAGCAGCCCTGGCAGACTGCGGGGTCGCCTGGGGGGGGGGTGGGGGTGGGGGGCAATGGGGGGGGGGGCGGAGAGAGGAACCCGGTTGGGACGGCTCGTCGGCTCGGCTGCTGTGGGCAGGCGGCGTAGAGGGGAGGGGGGGGGGGGGAGAGGAGGGGGATGGGGGGGGGAAGGAGGGTGGAGGAGGGGAGGGAGAGGAGGGGGGAAGGACAACACTATACACTACACTATACACTACACTATACACTATACACTACACACTACACTATACACTACACACTACACTCTAAACTACACTATACACTACTATACACTACACTCTACACTACACTATACACTACACTATACACTACACTATACACTACACTATACACTACACTATACACTACTATACACCACACTCTACACTACACTATACACTACTATACACTACACTCTACACTACACTCTACACTATACACTACACTATACACTACACTATACACTACTATACACTACACTTTACACTACACTATACACTACACTATACACTACACTATACACTACACTATACACTACTATACACTACACTCTACACTACACTATACACTACACTATACACTACTATACGCTACACTATACATTACACTATACACTACACTATACACTACACTATACACTACACTATACACTACACTGTAATAGTAAATAAAGTAGTGGGATGAACTAATCAATACACCACCTGTTAGTGCTGTACTAGTAAACTACACTATTTACTACACTACTATACTATACACGACACTATACACTTCACAATACACTACACTATACACTACACTATACACTACACTATACACTATACAATACACTGTATACTACACAATACACTACACTATACACTACACTATACACTACACTATACACTACACTATACACTACACTATACACCACACTATAAACTACACTACACTACACACTACACTATAAACTACACTACACACTACACTATACACCACACTATACACCACACTATAAACTACACTATAAACTACAGTATAAACTACATTATAAACTACACTATACACTACACTATACACTACACTATAAACTACACTATAAACTACACTATAAACTACACTATACATTACACTATAAACTACACTATAAACTACACTGTACACTACACTATACACTACCCTATACACTACACTATACACCACACTATAAACTACACTATAAACTACACTATATACTACACTATACACTACACTATACACTACACTACACACTACACTATAAACTACACTATACACTACACTATACACTACACTACACACTACACTATAAACTACACTATACACTACACTACACTATACACTGCACTATACACTACACATGCTATAATTGTAAATGTAGTAGCGGGTTTACCTCTCCAACACACAACCGGTTAGTGCCTTACTTAGCAACTAATTGTCCACGTGACACAAACCCTCAACTCATTGTCCATGTCGGGTGATGAACGACACAGCACCCATGTTTAAGCGCGATCCAACCCAATTCAACATCCGTCGTGGGTGATGTTTGTCGCGAAAGCCCCTGCTATTGCTGCTACCGCTACTACTACGTGGTCGATTAAAATCGATGTTTCTCCTCATTCGCTCTCTCCTCCAAATCTGTTCCATTCGCAGTGCGACTCGGGCTGGAAAAATCCCCGAAACGAGACTGAGACGGGAGATTGTGGAATTACGCAATTGGAAAAATGTTCCAAATGTTACACTAGTTGCAATCTTCGAAACCGAACTGAAATAATAGATTTTGATTTCAAGCTTTCGTGACTGCAGAGATTCATATTCTTGGTTCTTTCGGTAAAGTCACCACCACGAAGAAGGGGAACAATAAAATAATACAAATATAAAACAATTAAATTCTCACGACGTTTTAGACTGCAACACAAGCAGCAATCATCATCACACCTGCAACACAAGCAAACATCGTCACACCTGATGATGACTGCTTGTGTTGAAACGTCGTGAGAATTTTATTGTATCATGTTTTAATTATTTTATTGTTTCCCTTCTACATGACTTTACCGAAAGAACCAAGAATATGCAATAATAGAGTTGGGGTTGAAGGGAGGTGGTGGGTGAGAGTCCTGAGTCAATTTCAAAAAGATCGTTTATGCCTTGCGACCGGTGGTGGTGTGATGGAAATGAAATCGCCAGTTTGACACGAGCGATTTCCGCGTACCAAATAATGCCCAAATATTGTCCAAACATTGTCCAAAGAATGTCCAAATATCGTCCTAATATTGTCCAAATATTGTACAAAAATTCTCCAAATATTGTCAAATATTGTCCAAATATTGTCAAATATTGTCCAAATAATGTCCAAATATCGTTCAAATATTGTCCAAATATTGTCAAATATTGTCTAAATATTGTCCAAATGTTGTCAAATATTGTCCAAATAATATGAAATATTGTCCAAATATTGTCCAAATATTGTCAAATATTCTCCAAATATTGTCCAAATAATGTCCAAATATTGTCCAAATATCGTCCAAATATCGTCCAAATATCGTCCAAATATTGTCCAAATATTGTCAAATATTGTCCAAATATTGTCCAAATATTGTCAAATATTGTCCAAATATTGTCCAAAGATTGTCCAAATAATGTCCAAATATTGTCGAAATATCGTATAATTATCGTCCAAATATCGTCCAAATATTGTCCAAATATCGTAAAATATCGTCCAAATAAAGTCAAATATTGTCCAAATATTGTCCAAATAATGTCAAATATTGTCCAAATATTGTCAAATATTCTCCAAATATTGTCCAAATAACGTCCAAATATCGTCAAATGTCCAAATATTGTAAAATATTGTCCAAATATTGTCAAATATTGCCCAAATATTGTACGAATATTGTCAAATATTGTAAAATATTGTCCAAATATTGTCAAATATCGTCAAATATTGTTCAAACATTGTCAAATATTGTCAAATATTGTCCGAATATAGTCCAATTATTGTCAAATATCGTCCAAATATTGTCCAAAAATTGTCCAATAATTGTCAAATATTGTCCAAATATCGTCCACATATTGTTAAATATTGTTCAAATATTGTCCAAATAGTGTCAAACATCGTCCAAATTTCGTCGAACATTGTCAAATATTGTCAAATATTGTGCAAATATTGTCAAATATTGTCCAAATATTGTCCAATTATTGTCAAATATCGTCCAAATATTATCAAATATTGTCAAATATTGTCCAAATAATGTCCAAATATTGTCAAATATCATCCAAATATTGTCAAATATTTTCCAAATATTGTCCAAATATTGTCAAATATTGTCAAATATTGTCCAAATGTTGCCAAATATTGTCCAAATATTGTCCATATATTGTCAAATATTGTCCAAATATTGCCCATATATTGTCAAATATCGTCAAAATATTGCCCAATATCGTGCAAAATATTGTCCAAATATTGTCCGAAACATTATCCACGGAAGGTGTGGTTGGGTCGTTTAGTCTTGTGCACGTGTTTGTAGTTGAAATTGGAAAAGTTCATCTACCAGTGGTTTTATTTCTCTCTGGGTGGACGAATGAGTTAGTGGGTGAATTGTGAAATATTATCCAAATATTATCCAAATATTGTCCAAATATTTTCAAACATTGTCAAATATTTTCCAAATATTTTCAAATATTGTCCAATATTGTCCAAATATTGTCAAAATATCGTCAAATATTGCCAAATATTGTCACATTTTGTCCAAATATAGTCAAATATTGTCAAATATTGTTAAATATTGTCCAAATATTGTCAAATATCCTCAAAATATTGTCCCGATATTGTCATCCAAATATTGTCCAAATATTGTCAATGATTGTCAAAAATTGTTAAATATTGTCCAAATATTGTCAAATATTGTCCAAATATAGTACAAATATTGTCAAATATTGTCCAACTATTGAAAAATATTGTCCAAATATTGCCAAATATTGTCACATTTTGTCCAAATATAGTCAAATATTGTCAAATATTGTTAAATATTGTCCAAATATTGTCAAATATTGTCCAAATATAGTAGAAATATTGTCAAATGTTGTCCAACTATTGTCAAATATTGTCCAAATATTGTCAAAAATTGCAACTATTGTCCAAAATTGCCCAAATATCGTCAAATATTGTCCAAATAATGTCCAATTATTGTAAAATATTGTCCAATTATTGTCCAAACATTGTCAAATACTGTCAAATATTGTCCAAATATTGTCAAATATCGTCCAAATATCGAACAAATATTGTCCAAATATTGTCCAAATAATGTCCAAATATCGTCCAAATATTGTCCAAATAGTGTCAAATATTTTCTAATAATTGTCCAAATGTTGTCAAATATTGTCCAAATAATGTAAAATATTGTCAAATATTGTCCAAATATTGTCCAAATAATGTCCAAATATCGTCCAAATATTGTCCAAATAGTGTCAAATATTGTCCAAATAACGTGAAATATTGTCCAAATATAGACCAAATATTGTCAAATATTGTCAAATATTGTCCAAATAATGTCCAAATATCGTCAAAATATTGTCCAAATATTGTCAATTATTGCCCAAATATTGTACAAATATTGTCAAATATTGTCAAATATTGTCAAAAATTGTCAAATATCGTCCAAATATTGTCAAATATTATCAAATATTGTCCAAATATTGTCCAATTATTGTCAAATATTGTCCAATTATTGTCAAATATCGTCCAAATATTGTCAAATATTATCAAATATTGTCCAAATAACGTCCAAATATTGTCAAAAATTGTCAAATATTATCCAAAAATTGCACAAATATTGCCCAAATATTGCCCAAATATCGTCAAGTATAGTCCAAAAATTGTCAAATATCGTCAAATATTGTCCAAATGTCGTACAAATATTGTCAAATATTCTCAAATATTGTCCAAATATTGTTCAAACATTGTCAAATATTGTCAATTATTGTCCAAATATTGTCCAATTATTGTCAAATATTGTCCAAATATTGTCCAATTATTGCCAAATATTGTCCAAATATTGTCAAATATTGTCCAAATAATGTGAAATATTGTCCAAATATTCTCCAAATTTTGCCAAAATACCGTCCAAATATTGTCAAAAATTGTCAAAAATTGTCCAAATATCGTCAATTATTGTCCAAATATCGTCAAATATTGTCCAAATAACGTCCAAATATCGTCAAATATTGTCAAATATTGTAAAATGTTGTCCAAATATTGTCAAATATTGTCAAATATCGTCCAAATTTTGTCAAAAATTTCAACTATTGTCCAAAATTGCCCAAATATCGTCATATATTGTCCAAATATTGTCAAATATTGTTCAAATATTGTCAAATATTGTCCAAAAATGTGGTCAAATATTGTCCAAATATTGTCAAATATTGTCCAAATAATGTGAAATATTGTCAAATATTGTCCAAATATTGTCCAAATAATGTCCAAATTTCGTCCAAATATTGACCAAATAGTATCAAATATTTTCCAAATATTGTCCAAATATTGTCCAAATAACGTGAAATATTGTCCAAATACTGTCCATATATTGTCAAATATTGTCCAAATAATGTCCAAATATCGTCAAATATTGTCCAAATATTGTCAAATATTGTCCAAATAACGTCCAAATATCGTCAAATATTGTCCAAATATCGTCAAATATTGCCCAAATATTGTACAAATATTGTCAAATATTGTAAAATATTGTCCAAATATTGTCATATATTGTCCAAACATTGTCAAATATTAAATTTTGATTTAAAGCTTTCGTGACTGCAGTAATTCATATTCTTAGTTTTTTCGGTAAAGTCATGTTGAAGGGAAACAACAAAATAATAAAATATATATAAAACAATAAAAAATTCTCACGACGTTTCGACCATAACTCAAACGGTCATCTTATTATTACCGAAAAAACTAAGCATATTGTCAATTATTGTCAAATATTGTCAAAAATTGCCAAATATCGTCCAAATATTGTCAAATATTGTCCAAATATTGTCCAATTATTGTCAAATATTGTCGAATTATTGTCAAATATCGTCCAAATATTGTCAAATATTATCGAATATTGTCCAAATATTGTTAAATATTCTCCAAAAATTGCACAAATATTGCCCAAATATTGCCCAAATATCGTCAAATACAGTCCAAAAATTGTCAAATATCGTCAAATATTGTCCAAATATCTTCAAATGTTGTCCAAATATTGTCAAATGTTCTCCAAATATCGTAAAAATATTGTCAAATATTGTCAAATATTGTTCAAATATTGTTCAAACATTGTCAAATATTGTCAAATATTGTAAAAAATTGTCAAATATCGTCCAAATTTTGTCAAATATTGTCAAATATTGTCCAAATATTGCCCAATTTTTGTCAAATATTGTCCAAATATTGTCCAAATATTGCCCAAATATTGTCAAATAACGTCCAAAAATCGTCAATTATTGTCCAAATAACGTCCAAAAATCGTCAATTATTTTCCAAATATCGTCAAATATTGTCCAAATAACGTCCAAATATCGTCAAATATTGTCCAAATATCGTCAAATATTGTCCAAATATTGTCAAATTTGCCCAATTATTGTACAAATATTGTCAAATATTGTAAAATATTGTCCAAATATTGTCAAATATTGTCCAAACATTGTCAATTATTGTCAAAAATTGTCAAAAATTTACAAATATCGTCCAAATATGGTCAAATATTTTCGAAATATTGTCCAATTATTGTCAAATATTGTAAAATTATCGTCAAATATTGTCCAAATATTGTCAAATATTATCAAATATTGTCCAAATAATGTCCAAATATCGTCAAATATTGTCCAAATATCGTCAAATATTTTCCAAATATTGTCAAATATTGTTCAAACATTGTCAAATATTGTCAAATATTGTCCAAATATCGTCCAAATATTGTCCAAATATTGTCAAATATTGTCAAATATTGTCAAATGTTATCAAATATTGTCCAAAGAATGTCCAAATATCGTCAAATATTGTCCAAATATTGTCAAATATTGTCAAATATTGTCAAATGTTATCAAATATTGTCCAAATATCGTCCAAATATTGTCAAATATTGTCAAATATTGTCCAAATATTGTCCAAATATTGTCAAATATTGTCCAAATATTGTCAAATATTGTCCAAATATTGTCAAATATTGTCCAAATATTGTCCAATTATCGTCAAATATTGTCCAAATATTGTCCAAAAATGTGGTCAAATATTGTCCAAATATTGTCAAATATTGTCCAAATAATGTGAAATATTGTCAAATATTGTCCAAATATTGTCCAAATAATGTCCAAATATCGTCCAAATATTGACCAAATAGTATCAAATATTTTCCAAATATTGTCCAAATATTGTCCAAATAACGTGAAATATTGTCCAAATACTGTCCATATATTGTCAAATATTGTCCAAATAATGTCCAAATATCGTCAAATATTGTCCAAATATTGTCAAATATTGTCCAAATAACGTCCAAATATCGTCAAATATTGTCCAAATATCGTCAAATATTGTACAAATATTGTCAAATATTGTAAAATATTGTCCAAATATTGTCATATATTGTCCAAACATTGTCAAATATTAAATTTTGATTTAAAGCTTTCGTGACTGCAGTAATTCATATTCTTAGTTTTTTCGGTAAAGTCATGTTGAAGGGAAACAACAAAATAATAAAATATATATAAAACAATAAAAAATTCTCACGACGTTTCGACCATAACTCAAACGGTCATCTTATTATTACCGAAAAAACTAAGCATATTGTCAATTATTGTCAAATATTGTCAAAAATTGCCAAATATCGTCCAAATATTGTCAAATATTGTCCAAATATTGTCCAATTATTGTCAAATATTGTCGAATTATTGTCAAATATCGTCCAAATATTGTCAAATATTATCGAATATTGTCCAAATATTGTTAAATATTCTCCAAAAATTGCACAAATATTGCCCAAATATTGCCCAAATATCGTCAAATACAGTCCAAAAATTGTCAAATATCGTCAAATATTGTCCAAATATCTTCAAATGTTGTCCAAATATTGTCAAATGTTCTCCAAATATCGTAAAAATATTGTCAAATATTGTTAAATATTGTTCAAATATTGTTCAAACATTGTCAAATATTGTCAAATATTGTCAAAAATTGTCAAATATCGTCCAAATTTTGTCAAATATTGTCAAATATTGTCCAAATATTGCCCAATTTTTGTCAAATATTGTCCAAATATTGTCCAAATATTGCCCAAATATTGTCAAATAACGTCCAAAAATCGTCAATTATTGTCCAAATAACGTCCAAAAATCGTCAATTATTTTCCAAATATCGTCAAATATTGTCCAAATAACGTCCAAATATCGTCAAATATTGTCCAAATATCGTCAAATATTGTCCAAATATTGTCAAATTTGCCCAATTATTGTACAAATATTGTCAAATATTGTAAAATATTGTCCAAATATTGTCAAATATTGTCCAAACATTGTCAATTATTGTCAAAAATTGTCAAAAATTTACAAATATCGTCCAAATATGGTCAAATATTTTCGAAATATTGTCCAATTATTGTCAAATATTGTAAAATTATCGTCAAATATTGTCCAAATATTGTCAAATATTATCAAATATTGTCCAAATAATGTCCAAATATCGTCAAATATTGTCCAAATATCGTCAAATATTTTCCAAATATTGTCAAATATTGTTCAAACATTGTCAAATATTGTCCAAATATCGTCCAAATATTGTCCAAATATTGTCAAATATTGTCAAATATTGTCAAATGTTATCAAATATTGTCCAAAGAATGTCCAAATATCGTCAAATATTGTCCAAATATTGTCAAATATTGTCAAATGATATCAAATATTGTCCAAATATCGTCCAAATATTGTCAAATATTGTCCAAATATTGTCCAAATATTGTCAAATATTGTCCAAATATTGTCAAATATTGTCCAAATATTGTCAAATATTGTCCAAATATTGTCCAATTATCGTCAAATATTGTCCAAATATCGTCAAAATAATGCCAAATATTGTTCAAATATTGTCCAAATATCGTCAAATATTGTCAAATATTGTCCAAATATTCCCCAATAACGTCCAAATATCGTCAAATATTGTCCAAATATCGTCAAATATTGCCCAAATATTGTACAAATATTGTCAAATATTGTAAAATATTGTCCAAATATTGTCATATATTGTCCAAACATTGTCAAATCTTAAATTTTGATTTAAAGCTTTCGTGACTGCAGTAATTCACATTCTTAGTTTTTTTCGGTAAAGTCATGTTGAAGGGAAACAACAAAATAATAAAATATATATAAAACAATAAAAAAATTCTCACGACGTTTCGACCATAACTCAACGGTCATCTTATTATTACCGAAAAAACTAAGCATATTGTCAATTATTGTCAAATATTGTCAAAAATTGACAAATATCGTCCAAATATTGTCAAATATTGTCCAAATATTGTCCAATTATTGTCAAATATTGTCGAATTATTGTCAAATATCGTCCAAATATTGTCAAATATTATCGAATATTGTCCAATTATTGTTAAATATTGTCCAAAAATTGCACAAATATTGCCCAAATATTGCCCAAATATCGTCAAAAACAGTCCAAAAATTGTCAAATATCGTCAAATATTGTCCAAATATCTTCAAATGTTGTCCAAATATTGTCAAATGTTGTCCAGATATCGTAAAAATATTGTCAAATATTGTCAAATATTGTCCAAATATTGTTCAAACATTGTCAAATATTGTCAAATATTGTCAAAAATTGTCAAATATCGTCCAAATTTTGTCAAATATTGTCAAATATTGTCCAAATATTGCCCAATTTTTGTCAAATATTGTCCAAATATTGCCCAAATATTGTCAAATAACGTCCAAAAATCGTCAATTATTGTCCAAATAACGTCCAAAAATCGTCAATTATTTTCCAAATATCGTCAAATATTGTCCAAATAACGTCCAAATATCGTCAAATATTGTCCAAATATCGTCAAATATTGTCCAAATATTGTCAAATTTGCCCAATTATTGTACAAATATTGTCAAATATTGTAAAATATTGTCCAAATATTGTCAAATATTGTCCAAACATTGTCAAATATTGTCAAAAATTGTCAAAAATTTACAAATATCGTCCAAATATGGTCAAATATTTTCGAAATATTGTCCAATTATTGTGAAATATTGTAAAATTATCGTCAAATATCGTCCAAATATTGTCAAATATTATCAAATATTGTCCAAATAATGTCCAAATATCGTCAAATATTGTCCAAATATCGTCAAATATTTTCCAAATATTGTCAAATATTGTTCAAACATTGTCAAATATTGTCAAATATTGTCCAAATATCGTCCAAATATTGTCCAAGTATTGTCAAATATTGTCAAATATTGTCAAATGTTATCAAATATTGTCCAAAGAATGTCCAAATATCGTCAAATATTGTCCAAATATTGTCAAATATTGTCAAATATTGTCAAATGTTATCAAATATTGTCCAAATATCGTCCAAATATTGTCAAATATTGTCAAATATTGTCCAAATATTGTCCAAATATTGTCAAATATTGTCCAAATATTGTCAAATATTGTCCAAATATTGTCAAATATTGTCCAAATATTGTCCAATTATCGTCAAATATTGTCCAAATATCGTCAAAATAATGCCAAATATTGTTCAAATATTGTCCAAATATCGTCAAATATTGTCAAATATTGTCCAAATATTGCCCAAATAACGTCCAAATATCGTCAAATATTGTCCAAATATCGTCAAATATTGCCCAAATATTGTACAAATATTGTCAAATATTGTCAAATATTGTCCAAATATTGTCATATATTGTCCAAACATTGTCAAATATTAAATTTTGATTTAAAGCTTTCGTGACTGCAGTAATTCACATTCTTAGTTTTTTTCGGTAAAGTCATGTTGAAGGGAAACAACAAAATAATAAAATATATATAAAACAATAAAAAAATTTTGATTTAAAGCTTTCGTGACTGCAGTAATTCATATTCTTAGTTTTTTCGAAAAAACTAAGAATAATAATAAAAAAATTCTCACGACGTTTCGACCATAACTCAACGGTCATCTTATTATTACCGAAAAAACTAAGCATATTGTCAATTATTGTCAAATATTGTCAAAAATTGCCAAATATCGTCCAAATATTGTCAAATATTGTCCAAATATTGTCCAATTATTGTCAAATATTGTCGAATTATTGTCAAATATCGTCCAAATATTGTCAAATATTATCGAATATTGTCCAATTATTGTTAAATATTGTCCAAAAATTGCACAAATATTGCCCAAATATTGCCCAAATATCGTCAAAAACAGTCCAAAAATTGTCAAATATCGTCAAATATTGTCCAAATATCTTCAAATGTTGTCCAAATATTGTCAAATGTTGTCCAGATATCGTAAAAATATTGTCAAATATTGTCAAATATTGTCCAAATATTGTTCAAACATTGTCAAATATTGTCAAATATTGTCAAAAATTGTCAAATATCGTCCAAATTTTGTCAAATATTGTCAAATATTGTCCAAATGTTGCCCAATTTTTGTCAAATATTGTCCAAATATTGTCCAAATATTGCCCAAATATTGTCAAATAACGTCCAAAAATCGTCAATTATTGTCCAAATAACGTCCAAAAATCGTCAATTATTTTCCAAATATCGTCAAATATTGTCCAAATAACGTCCAAATATCGTCAAATATTGTCCAAATATCGTCAAATATTGTCCAAATATTGTCAAATTTGCCCAATTATTGTACAAATATTGTCAAATATTGTAAAATATTGTCCAAATATTGTCAAATATTGTCCAAACATTGTCAAATATTGTCAAAAATTGTCAAAAATTTACAAATATCGTCCAAATATGGTCAAATATTTTCGAAATATTGTCCAATTATTGTCAAATATTGTAAAATTATCGTCAAATATCGTCCAAATATTGTCAAATATTGTCCAAATATTGTACAATTATCGTCAAATATTGTCCAAATATCGTCAAAATAATGCCAAATATTGTTCAAATATTGTCCAAATATCGTCAAATATTGTCCAAATATCGTCAAATATTTTCCAAATATTGTCAAATATTGTTCAAACATTGTCAAATATTGTCAAATATTGTCCAAATATCGTCCAAATATTGTCCAAATATTGTCAAATATTGTCAAATATTGTCAAATGTTATCAAATATTGTCCAAAGAATGTCCAAATATCGTCAAATATTGTCCAAATATTGTCAAATATTGTCAAATATTGTCAAATGTTATCAAATATTGTCCAAATATCGTCCAAATATTGTCAAATATTGTCAAATATTGTCCAAATATTGTCCAAATATTGTCAAATATTGTCCAAATATTGTCAAATATTGTCCAAATATTGTCAAATATTGTCCAAATATTGTCCAATTATCGTCAAATATTGTCCAAATATTGTCCAAAAATGTGGTCAAATATTGTCCAAATATTGTCAAATATTGTCCAAATAATGTGAAATATTGTCAAATATTGTCCAAATATTGTCCAAATAATGTCCAAATATCGTCCAAATATTGACCAAATAGTATCAAATATTTTCCAAATATTGTCCAAATATTGTCCAAATAACGTGAAATATTGTCCAAATACTGTCCATATATTGTCAAATATTGTCCAAATAATGTCCAAATATCGTCAAATATTGTCCAAATATTGCCAAATATTGTCCAAATAACGTCCAAATATCGTCAAATATTGTCCAAATATCGTCAAATATTGTACAAATATTGTCAAATATTGTAAAATATTGTCCAAATATTGTCATATATTGTCCAAACATTGTCAAATATTAAATTTTGATTTAAAGCTTTCGTGACTGCAGTAATTCATATTCTTAGTTTTTTCGGTAAAGTCATGTTGAAGGGAAACAACAAAATAATAAAATATATATAAAACAATAAAAAATTCTCACGACGTTTCGACCATAACTCAAACGGTCATCTTATTATTACCGAAAAAACTAAGCATATTGTCAATTATTGTCAAATATTGTCAAAAATTGCCAAATATCGTCCAAATATTGTCCAATTATTGTCAAATATTGTCGAATTATTGTCAAATATCGTCCAAATATTGTCAAATATTATCGAATATTGTCCAAATATTGTTAAATATTCTCCAAAAATTGCACAAATATTGCCCAAATATTGCCCAAATATCGTCAAATACAGTCCAAAAATTGTCAAATATCGTCAAATATTGTCCAAATATCTTCAAATGTTGTCCAAATATTGTCAAATGTTCTCCAAATATCGTAAAAATATTGTCAAATATTGTTAAATATTGTTCAAATATTGTTCAAACATTGTCAAATATTGTCAAATATTGTCAAAAATTGTCAAATATCGTCCAAATTTTGTCAAATATTGTCAAATATTGTCCAAATATTGCCCAATTTTTGTCAAATATTGTCCAAATATTGTCCAAATATTGCCCAAATATTGTCAAATAACGTCCAAAAATCGTCAATTATTGTCCAAATAACGTCCAAAAATCGTCAATTATTTTCCAAATATCGTCAAATATTGTCCAAATAACGTCCAAATATCGTCAAATATTGTCCAAATATCGTCAAATATTGTCCAAATATTGTCAAATTTGCCCAATTATTGTACAAATATTGTCAAATATTGTAAAATATTGTCCAAATATTGTCAAATATTGTCCAAACATTGTCAATTATTGTCAAAAATTGTCAAAAATTTACAAATATCGTCCAAATATGGTCAAATATTTTCGAAATATTGTCCAATTATTGTCAAATATTGTAAAATTATCGTCAAATATTGTCCAAATATTGTCAAATATTATCAAATATTGTCCAAATAATGTCCAAATATCGTCAAATATTGTCCAAATATCGTCAAATATTTTCCAAATATTGTCAAATATTGTTCAAACATTGTCAAATATTGTCAAATATTGTCCAAATATCGTCCAAATATTGTCCAAATATTGTCAAATATTGTCAAATATTGTCAAATGTTATCAAATATTGTCCAAAGAATGTCCAAATATCGTCAAATATTGTCCAAATATTGTCAAATATTGTCAAATGTTATCAAATATTGTCCAAATATCGTCCAAATATTGTCAAATATTGTCCAAATATTGTCCAAATATTGTCAAATATTGTCCAAATATTGTCAAATATTGTCCAAATATTGTCAAATATTGTCCAAATATTGTCCAATTATCGTCAAATATTGTCCAAATATCGTCAAAATAATGCCAAATATTGTTCAAATATTGTGCAAATATCGTCAAATATTGTCAAATATTGTCCAAATATTGCCCAAATAACGTCCAAATATCGTCAAATATTGTCCAAATATCGTCAAATATTGCCCAAATATTGTACAAATATTGTCAAATATTGTAAAATATTGTCCAAATATTGTCATATATTGTCCAAACATTGTCAAATATTAAATTTTGATTTAAAGCTTTCGTGACTGCAGTAATTCACATTCTTAGTTTTTTTCGGTAAAGTCATGTTGAAGGGAAACAACAAAATAATAAAATATATATAAAACAATAAAAAAATTCTCACGACGTTTCGACCATAACTCAACGGTCATCTTATTATTACCGAAAAAACTAAGCATATTGTCAATTATTGTCAAATATTGTCAAAAATTGACAAATATCGTCCAAATATTGTCAAATATTGTCCAAATATTGTCCAATTATTGTCAAATATTGTCGAATTATTGTCAAATATCGTCCAAATATTGTCAAATATTATCGAATATTGTCCAATTATTGTTAAATATTGTCCAAAAATTGCACAAATATTGCCCAAATATTGCCCAAATATCGTCAAAAACAGTCCAAAAATTGTCAAATATCGTCAAATATTGTCCAAATATCTTCAAATGTTGTCCAAATATTGTCAAATGTTGTCCAGATATCGTAAAAATATTGTCAAATATTGTCAAATATTGTCCAAATATTGTTCAAATATTGTTCAAACATTGTCAAATATTGTCAAATATTGTCAAAAATTGTCAAATATCGTCCAAATTTTGTCAAATATTGTCAAATATTGTCCAAATATTGCCCAATTTTTGTCAAATATTGTCCAAATATTGTCCAAATATTGCCCAAATATTGTCAAATAACGTCCAAAAATCGTCAATTATTGTCCAAATAACGTCCAAAAATCGTCAATTATTTTCCAAATATCGTCAAATATTGTCCAAATAACGTCCAAATATCGTCAAATATTGTCCAAATATCGTCAAATATTGTCCAAATATTGTCAAATTTGCCCAATTATTGTACAAATATTGTCAAATATTGTAAAATATTGTCCAAATATTGTCAAATATTGTCCAAACATTGTCAAATATTGTCAAAAATTGTCAAAAATTTACAAATATCGTCCAAATATGGTCAAATATTTTCGAAATATTGTCCAATTATTGTCAAATATTGTAAAATTATCGTCAAATATCGTCCAAATATTGTCAAATATTATCAAATATTGTCCAAATAATGTCCAAATATCGTCAAATATTGTCCAAATATCGTCAAATATTTTCCAAATATTGTCAAATATTGTTCAAACATTGTCAAATATTGTCAAATATTGTCCAAATATCGTCCAAATATTGTCCAAGTATTGTCAAATATTGTCAAATATTGTCAAATGTTATCAAATATTGTCCAAAGAATGTCCAAATATCGTCAAATATTGTCCAAATTTTGTCAAATATTGTCAAATATTGTCAAATGTTATCAAATATTGTCCAAATATCGTCCAAATATTGTCAAATATTGTCAAATATTGTCCAAATATTGTCCAAATATTGTCAAATATTGTCCAAATATTGTCAAATATTGTCCAAATATTGTCAAATATTGTCCAAATATTGTCCAATTATCGTCAAATATTGTCCAAATATCGTCAAAATAATGCCAAATATTGTTCAAATATTGTCCAAATATCGTCAAATATTGTCAAATATTGTCCAAATATTGCCCAAATAACGTCCAAATATCGTCAAATATTGTCCAAATATCGTCAAATATTGCCCAAATATTGTACAAATATTGTCAAATATTGTCAAATATTGTCCAAATATTGTCATATATTGTCCAAACATTGTCAAATATTAAATTTTGATTTAAAGCTTTCGTGACTGCAGTAATTCACATTCTTAGTTTTTTTCGGTAAAGTCATGTTGAAGGGAAACAACAAAATAATAAAATATATATAAAACAATAAAAAAAATTTTGATTTAAAGCTTTCGTGACTGCAGTAATTCATATTCTTAGTTTTTTCGAAAAAACTAAGAATAATAATAAAAAAATTCTCACGACGTTTCGACCATAACTCAACGGTCATCTTATTATTACCGAAAAAACTAAGCATATTGTCAATTATTGTCAAATATTGTCAAAAATTGCCAAATATCGTCCAAATATTGTCAAATATTGTCCAAATATTGTCCAATTATTGTCAAATATTGTCGAATTATTGTCAAATATCGTCCAAATATTGTCAAATATTATCGAATATTGTCCAATTATTGTTAAATATTGTCCAAAAATTGCACAAATATTGCCCAAATATTGCCCAAATATCGTCAAAAACAGTCCAAAAATTGTCAAATATCGTCAAATATTGTCCAAATATCTTCAAATGTTGTCCAAATATTGTCAAATGTTGTCCAGATATCGTAAAAATATTGTCAAATATTGTCAAATATTGTCCAAATATTGTTCAAACATTGTCAAATATTGTCAAATATTGTCAAAAATTGTCAAATATCGTCCAAATTTTGTCAAATATTGTCAAATATTGTCCAAATGTTGCCCAATTTTTGTCAAATATTGTCCAAATATTGTCCAAATATTGCCCAAATATTGTCAAATAACGTCCAAAAATCGTCAATTATTGTCCAAATAACGTCCAAAAATCGTCAATTATTTTCCAAATATCGTCAAATATTGTCCAAATAACGTCCAAATATCGTCAAATATTGTCCAAATATCGTCAAATATTGTCCAAATATTGTCAAATTTGCCCAATTATTGTACAAATATTGTCAAATATTGTAAAATATTGTCCAAATATTGTCAAATATTGTCCAAACATTGTCAAATATTGTCAAAAATTGTCAAAAATTTACAAATATCGTCCAAATATGGTCAAATATTTTCGAAATATTGTCCAATTATTGTCAAATATTGTAAAATTATCGTCAAATATCGTCCAAATATTGTCAAATATTATCAAATATTGTCCAAATAATGTCCAAATATCGTCAAATATTGTCCAAATATCGTCAAATATTTTCCAAATATTGTCAAATATTGTTCAAACATTGTCAAATATTGTCAAATATTGTCCAAATATCGTCCAAATATTGTCCAAATATTGTCAAATATTGTCAAATATTGTCAAATGTTATCAAATATTGTCCAAAGAATGTCCAAATATCGTCAAATATTGTCCAAATATTGTCAAATATTGTCAAATATTGTCAAATGTTATCAAATATTGTCCAAATATCGTCCAAATATTGTCAAATATTGTCAAATATTGTCCAAATATTGTCCAAATATTGTCAAATATTGTCCAAATATTGTCAAATATTGTCCAAATATTGTCAAATATTGTCCAAATATTGTCCAATTATCGTCAAATATTGTCCAAATATCGTCAAAATAATGCCAAATATTGTTCAAATATTGTCCAAATATCGTCAAATATTCTCAAATATTGTCCAAATATTGCCCAAATAACGTCCAAATATCGTCAAATATTGTTCAAATATCGTCAAATATTGCCCAAATATTGTACAAATATTGTCAAATATTGTAAAATATTGTCCAAATATTGTCATATATTGTCCAAACATTGTCAAATATTAAATTTTGATTTAAAGCTTTCGTGACTGCAGTAATTCACATTCTTAGTTTTTTTCGGTAAAGTCATGTTGAAGGGAAACAACAAAATAATAAAATATATATAAAACAATAAAAAAATTCTCACGACGTTTCGACCATAACTCAACGGTCATCTTATTATTACCGAAAAAACTAAGCATATTGTCAATTATTGTCAAATATTGTCAAAAATTGCCAAATATCGTCCAAATATTGTCAAATATTGTCCAAATATTGTCCAATTATTGTCAAATATTGTCGAATTATTGTCAAATATCGTCCAAATATTGTCAAATATTATCGAATATTGTCCAATTATTGTTAAATATTGTCCAAAAATTGCACAAATATTGCCAAAATATTGCCCAAATATCGTCAAAAACAGTCCAAAAATTGTCAAATATCGTCAAATATTGTCCAAATATCTTCAAATGTTGTCCAAATATTGTCAAATGTTGTCCAGATATCGTAAAAATATTGTCAAATATTGTCAAATATTGTCCAAATATTGTTCAAACATTGTCAAATATTGTCAAATATTGTCAAAAATTGTCAAATATCGTCCAAATTTTGTCAAATATTGTCAAATATTGTCCAAATGTTGCCCAATTTTTGTCAAATATTGTCCAAATATTGTCCAAATATTGCCCAAATATTGTCAAATAACGTCCAAAAATCGTCAATTATTGTCCAAATAACGTCCAAAAATCGTCAATTATTTTCCAAATATCGTCAAATATTGTCCAAATAACGTCCAAATATCGTCAAATATTGTCCAAATATCGTCAAATATTGTCCAAATATTGTCAAATTTGCCCAATTATTGTACAAATATTGTCAAATATTGTAAAATATTGTCCAAATATTGTCAAATATTGTCCAAACATTGTCAAATATTGTCAAAAATTGTCAAAAATTTACAAATATCGTCCAAATATGGTCAAATATTTTCGAAATATTGTCCAATTATTGTCAAATATTGTAAAATTATCGTCAAATATCGTCCAAATATTGTCAAATATTATCAAATATTGTCCAAATAATGTCCAAATATCGTCAAATATTGTCCAAATATCGTCAAATATTTTCCAAATATTGTCAAATATTGTTCAAACATTGTCAAATATTGTCAAATATTGTCCAAATATCGTCCAAATATTGTCCAAATATTGTCAAATATTGTCAAATATTGTCAAATGTTATCAAATATTGTCCAAAGAATGTCCAAATATCGTCAAATATTGTCCAAATATTGTCAAATATTGTCAAATATTGTCAAATGTTATCAAATATTGTCCAAATATCGTCCAAATATTGTCAAATATTGTCAAATATTGTCCAAATATTGTCCAAATATTGTCAAATATTGTCCAAATATTGTCAAATATTGTCCAAATATTGTCAAATATTGTCCAAATATTGTCCAATTATCGTCAAATATTGTCCAAATATCGTCAAAATAATGCCAAATATTGTTCAAATATTGTCCAAATATCGTCAAATATTGTCAAATATTGTCCAAATATTGCCCAAATAACGTCCAAATATCGTCAAATATTGTTCAAATATCGTCAAATATTGCCCAAATATTGTACAAATATTGTCAAATATTGTAAAATATTGTCCAAATATTGTCATATATTGTCCAAACATTGTCAAATATTAAATTTTGATTTAAAGCTTTCGTGACTGCAGTAATTCACATTCTTAGTTTTTTTCGGTAAAGTCATGTTGAAGGGAAACAACAAAATAATAAAATATATATAAAACAATAAAAAAATTCTCACGACGTTTCGACCATAACTCAACGGTCATCTTATTATTACCGAAAAAACTAAGCATATTGTCAATTATTGTCAAATATTGTCAAAAATTGCCAAATATCGTCCAAATATTGTCAAATATTGTCCAAATATTGTCCAATTATTGTCAAATATTGTCGAATTATTGTCAAATATCGTCCAAATATTGTCAAATATTATCGAATATTGTCCAATTATTGTTAAATATTGTCCAAAAATTGCACAAATATTGCCAAAATATTGCCCAAATATCGTCAAAAACAGTCCAAAAATTGTCAAATATCGTCAAATATTGTCCAAATATCTTCAAATGTTGTCCAAATATTGTCAAATGTTGTCCAGATATCGTAAAAATATTGTCAAATATTGTCAAATATTGTAAAAAATATTGTTCAAACATTGTCAAATATTGTCAAATATTGTCAAAAATTGTCAAATATCGTCCAAATTTTGTCAAATATTGTCAAATATTGTCCAAATATTGCCCAATTTTTGTCAAATATTGTCCAAATATTGTCCAAATATTGCCCAAATATTGTCAAATATTGTCAAATATTGTCCAAATAATGTCCAAAAATCGTCAATTATTGTCCAAATATCGTCAAATATTGTCCAAATAACGTCCAAATATCGTCAAATATTGTCCAAATATCGTCAAATATTGTCCAAATATTGTCAAATTTGCCCAATTATTGTACAAATATTGTCAAATATTGTAAAATATTGTCCAAATATTGTCAAATATTGTCCAAACATTGTCAAATATTGTCAAAAATTGTCAAAAATTTACAAATATCGTCCAAATATGGTCAAATATTTTCGAAATATTGTCCAATTATTGTCAAATATTGTAAAATTATCGTCAAATATCGTCCAAATATTGTCAAATATTATCAAATATTGTCCAAATAATGTCCAAATATCGTCAAATATTGTCCAAATATCGTCAAATATTTTCCAAATATTGTTAAATATTGTTCAAACATTGTCAAATATTGTCAAATATTGTCCAAATATCGTCCAAATATTGTCAAATATTGTTGAAATATTGTCCAAATATTGTCCAAATATTGTCCAAATATTGTCAAATATTGTAAAATGTTATCAAATATTGTCCAAATAATGTCCAAATATCGTCAAATATTGTCCAAATATCGTCAAATATTTCCAAATATTGTCAAATATTGTCCAAATATTTTCCAAATATTGTCAAATATAGTTCAAACATTGTCAAATATTGTCAAATATTGTCCAAATATCGTCCAAATATTGTCAAATATTGTCAAATATTGTCCAAATATTGTCCAAATATTGTCAAATATTGTCCAAATATTGTCAAATATTGTCCAAATATTGTCAAATATTGTCCAAATATTGTACAATTATCGTCAAATATTGTCCAAATATCGTCAATATAATGCCAAATATTGTTCAAATATTGTCCAAATATCGTCAAATATTGTCAAATATTGTCCAAATATTGCCCAAATATTGCCCAAATATCGTCAAATATTGCACAAATATCGTCAAATATTGTCAAAATATCGTCAAATATTGTCCAAATATTTGACAATATTTGCTAAATATTGTCAAATATTGTGCAAATATTGTCAAAACATCGTTAAACATTTTCCATATATTGTCCAATATTGTCAAATATTGTCCAATTATTGGCAATTATTATCCAAATATTGTCAAATATTGTCCAAATATCGTCCAAATATTGTCAAATGTTGTTCAAATAATGTCCAAATATCGTCCAATATTGTCCAAATATTGCCCAAATATTGTCTAAATATCGTTAAATATTGTTAAATTTTGACAAATATTGTCAAATATTTCCCAAATATTGTACAAAGATCGTCAAATATTGTTCAAATATTGTCCAAATATCGTCCAAATATTGTCAAATATTGTCAAATATTGTCAAATTATTTCAAATATTGTCGAAATTTTGTACAAATATTGTCAAATATTGTCAAATATCGTCCAAATATCGTCCAAATATTGTCCAAATATTGTCCAAATAATGTCCAAATATCGTCCAAATATTGTCCAAATAATGTCAAATATTGTCCAAATATTGTCCAAATAACGTGAAATATTGTCCAAATATTATACAAATATTGTCAAATATCGTCCAAATAATGTCCAAATATCGTCAAATATTGTCACATATTGTAAAATATTGTCCAAATATTGTCCAAATATTGTAAAATATTGCCCAAATATTGCCCAATTAGCGTCAAATACAGTCCAAAAATTGTCAAATATCGTCAAATATTGTCCAAATATCTTCAAATATTGTCCAAATATTGTCAAATGTTGTCCAAATATCGTACAAATATTGTCAAATATTGTCAAATATTGTCCAAATATTGTTCAAACATTGTCAAATATTGTCAAAAATTGTCCAAATATTGTCCAATTATTGTCAAATATTGTCCAAATATTGCCCAAATATTGTCAAATATTGTCAAATATTGTCCAAATAACGTCCAAAAATCGTCAATTATTGTCCAAATATCGTAAAATATTGTCCAAATATTGTCAAATTTGCCCAATTATTGTACAAATATTGTCAAAAATTGTAAAATATTGTCCAAATATTGTCAAATATTGTCCAAACATTGTCAAATATTGTCAAAAATTGTCAAAAATTTACAAATATCGTCCAAATATGGTCAAATATTTTCCAAATATTGTCCAATTATTGTCAAATATTGTAAAATTATCGTCAAATATCGTCCAAATATTGTCAAATATGATCAAATATTGATCAAATAATGTCCAATTATCGTCAAATATTGTCCAAATATCGTCAAATATTTTCCAAATATTGTCCAAATATTGTCAAATATTGTCAAATATTGTCCAAATATTGTCCAAATATTGTCAAATATTGTCCAAATATCGTCAAATATTGTCCAAATATTGTACAAATATCGTCAAATATTGTCCAAATATCGTCAAATATTTCCAAATATTGTCAAATATTGTCCAAATATTTTCCAAATATTGTCAAATATTGTTCAAACATTGTCAAATATTGTCAAATATTGTCCAAATATCGTCCAAATATTGTCCAATTATTGTCAAATATTGTCAAATATTGTTCAAATATTGTCCAAATATTGTCAAATATTGTCCAAATATTGTCAAATATTGTCCAAATATTGCCCAAAAATTGCCCAAATATTGCCCAAATATCGTCAAATATTGCACAAATATCGTCAAATATTGTCCAAATATCGTCAAATATTGTCCAAATATTTGACAATATTTGCCAAATATTGTCAAATATTGTGCAAATCTTGTCAAAACATCGTCAAGCATTTTCCATATATTGTCCAATATTGTCAAATATTGTCCAATTATTGGCAAATATCGTCCAAATTTTGTCAAATATTGTCAAATATTGTCCAATTATTTCAAATATTGTCGAAATTTTTTCCAAATATTGTCAAATATTGTCAAATATCGTCCAAATATCGTCCAAATATTGTCCAAATATTCTCCAAATAATGTCCAAATATCGTCCAAACATTGTCCAAATAGTGTCAAATATTGTCCAAATATTGTCCAAATAACGTGAAATATTGTCCAAACATTGTCCAAATATTGTCAAATATCGTCCAAATAATGTCCAAATATCGTCAAATATTGTCCAAATAGTGTAAAATATTGTCCAAATATTGTCCAAATATCGTCAAATATTGCCCAAATATTGTACAAATATTGTCAAATATTGTAAAATATTGTCCAAATATTGTAAAATATTGCCCAAATATTGCCCAAATATCGTCAAATACAGTCCAAAAATTGTCAAATATCGTCAAATATTGTCCAAATATTTTCAAATATTGTCCAAATATTGTCAAATGTTTTCCAAATATCGTACAAATATTGTCCAAATATTGTCAAATATTGTCAAAAATTGTCAAATATCGTCCAAATATTGTCAAATATTGTCCAAATATTTTCCAATTATTGTCAAATACTGTCCAAATATTGTCAAATATTGTCAAATATTGTCCAAATATAGTCAAATATTGTCAAATATTGTCCAAATATTCTCCAAATATTGCCCAAATAACGTCCAAATTTTGTCAAATATTGTCAAATATTGTCCAAATAACGTCCAAAAATCGTTAAATATTGTCCAAATTTCGTCAAATATTGTCCAAATAACGTCCAAATATCGTCAAATATTGTCCAAATATCGTTAAATATTGTCCAAATATTGTCAAATTTGCACAATTGTTGTACAAATATTGTAAAAAATTGTAAAATATTGCCCAAATATTGTCAAATATTGTCCAAACATTGTCAAATATTGTCAAATATTGTCAAAAATTGACAAATATCGTCCAAATATAGTCAAATATTGTCCAAATATTGTCCAATTATAGTCAAATATTGTAAAATTATCGTCAAATATCGTCCAAATATTGTCAAATATTATCAAATATTGTCCAAATAATGTCCAAATATCGTCAAATATTGTTCAAATATCGTCAAATATTTCCAAATATTGTAAAATATTGTCCAAATATTGTCATATATTGTCCAAACATTGTCAAATATTAAATTTTGATTTAAAGCTTTCGTGACTGCAGTAATTCACATTCTTAGTTTTTTCGGTAAAGTCATGTTGAAGGGAAACAACAAAATAATAAAATATATATAAAACAATAAAAAAATTCTCACGACGTTTCGACCATAACTCAAACGGTCATCTTATTATTACCGAAAAAACTAAGCATATTGTCAATTATTGTCAAATATTGTCAAAAATTGCCAAATATCGTCCAACTATTGTCAAATATTGTCCAAATATTGTCCAATTATTGTCAAATATTGTCGAATTATTGTCAAATATCGTCCAAATATTGTCAAATATTATCGAATATTGTCCAAATATTGTTAAATATTGTCCAAAAAGTTGCACAAATATTGCCCAAATATTGCCCAAATATCGTCAAATACAGTCCAAAAATTGTCAAGTATCGTCAAATATTGTCCAAATATCTTCAAATGTTGTCCAAATATTGTCAAATGTTGTCCAAATATCGTAAAAATATTGTCAAATATTGTCAAATATTGTCCAAATATTGTTCAAACATTGTCAAATATTGTCAAATATTGTCAAAAATTGTCAAATATCGTCCAAATTTTGTCAAATATTGTCAAATATTGTCCAAATATTGCCCAATTTTTGTCAAATATTGTCCAAATATTGTCCAAATATTGCCCAAATATCGTCAAATATTGTCAAATATTGTCCAAATAACGTCCAAAAATCGTCAATTATTGTCCAAATATCGTCAAATATTGTCCAAATAACGTCCAAATATCGTCAAATATTGTCCAAATATCGTCAAATATTGTCCAAATATTGTCAAATTTGCCCAATTGTTGTACAAATATTGTCAAATATTGTAAAATATTGTCCAAATATTGTCAAATATTGACCAAACATTGTCAAATATTGTCAAAAATTGTCAAAAATTTACAAATATCGTCCAAATATGGTCAAATATTGTCAAATTATTGTCAAATATTGTAAAATTATCGCCAAATATCGTCCAAATATTGTCAAATATTATCAAATATTGTCCAAATAATGTCCAAATATCGTCAAATATTTTCCAAATATTGTCAAATATTGTTCAAACATTGTCAAATATTGTCAAATATTGTCCAAATATCGTCCAAATATTGTCAAATATTGTTCAAATATTGTCCAAATATTGTCCAAATATTGTCCAAATATTGTCAAATATTGTCCAAATATCGTCAAATATTTCCAAATATTGTCAAATATTGTCCAAATATTTTCCAAATATTGTCAAATATTGTTCAAACATTATCAAATATTGTCAAATATTGTCCAAATATCGTCCAAATATTGTCAAATATTGTCAAATATTGTCCAAATATTGTCAAATATTGTCCAAATATTGTCAAATATTGTCCAAATATTGTCAAATATTGTCCAAATATTGTACAATTATGGTCAAATATTGTCCAAATATCGTCAAAATAATGCAAAATATTGTTCAAATATTGTCCAAATATCGTAAAAATATTGTCAAATATTGTCAAATATTGTCCAAATATTGTTCAAACATTGTCAAATATTGTCAAATATTGTCAAAAATTGTCAAATATCGTCCAAATTTTGTCAAATATTGTCAAATATTGTCCAAATATTGCCCAATTTTTGTCAAATATTGTCCAAATATTGTCCAAATATTGCCCAAATATCGTCAAATATTGTCAAATATTGTCCAAATAACGTCCAAAAATCGTCAATTATTGTCCAAATATCGTCAAATATTGTCCAAATAACGTCCAAATATCGTCAAATATTGTCCAAATATCGTCAAATATTGTCCAAATATTGTCAAATTTGCCCAATTGTTGTACAAATATTGTCAAATATTGTAAAATATTGTCCAAATATTGTCAAATATTGTCCAAACATTGTCAAATATTGTCAAAAATTGTCAAAAATTTACAAATATCGTCCAAATATGGTCAAATATTGTCCAATTATTGTCAAATATTGTAAAATTATCGTCAAATATCGTCCAAATATTGTCAAATATTATCAAATATTGTCCAAATAATGTCCAAATATCGTCAAATATTTTCCAAATATTGTCAAATATTGTTCAAACATTGTCAAATATTGTCAAATATTGTCCAAATATCGTCCAAATATTGTCAAATATTGTTCAAATATTGTCCAAATATTGTCCAAATATTGTCCAAATATTGTCATATATTGTCCAAATATCGTCAAATATTTCCAAATATTGTCAAATATTGTCCAAATATTTTCCAAATATTGTCAAATATTGTTCAAACATTATCAAATATTGTCAAATATTGTCCAAATATCGTCCAAATATTGTCAAATATTGTCAAATATTGTCCAAATATTGTCAAATATTGTCCAAATATTGTCAAATATTGTCCAAATATTGTCAAATATTGTCCAAATATTTGGCAATATTTGCCAAATATTGTCAAATATTGTGCAAATATTGTCCAAGTATTGTCAAATATCGTCCAAATATTGCCCATATATTGTCAAATATCGTCAAAATATTGCCCAAATATCGTGCAAAATATTGTCCAAATATTGTCCAAACATTATCCACGGAAGGTGTGGTTGGGTCGTTTATTGTCCAAATAGTGTCAAATATTGCACAAATATTGTCCAATATTGTCCAAATAATGTCCAAATATTGTCAAATATCGTGCAAATATTGCCCAAATATTGTCAAATAGTGCCAAATATTGTCCAAATATTGTCATATATTGTTCAATTCTTGTTAAATTTTGTCAATTATTGCCCAAATATCGTCAAATATCGTCCAAATATAGTCAAATAATGTCCAAATATTGTCAAATATTGTCAAATATTGTCAAATATCGTCCAAATATTGTCCAGATATTGTCCAAATATTGTCCAAATATTGTCAAATATCGTCCAAATATTGTCCAAATGTCCAAATATTGTCCAAATATTGTCAAATATTGTCAAATATTGTCCAAATATTGTCAAATATCGCCCAAATATTGTCCAAATATTGTCAAAAATTGTCCAAATGTGGGCAAATATTTTCCAATTATTGTCAAATATCGTGCAAATATTGCCCAAATATTGTCAAATATCGTCCAAATATCGTCAAATATTGTCCAAATATTTTCAAATATTGTGCAAATATTGTCAAATGTCGTCAAATATTGTCCAAATATCGTCAAATATTGTCCAAATATTTGACAATATTTGCCAAATATTGTCAAATATTGTGCAAATATTGTCAAAACATCGTCAAACATTTTCCATATATTGTCCAATATTGTCAAATATTGTCCAATTTTGGCAAAAATTGCCCAAATATTGTCAAATATTGTCCAAATATCGTCCAAATATTGTCAAATGTTGTTCAAATAATGTCCAAATATTGTCCAGATATTGTCCAAATATTGTCCAAATATTGTCAAATATCGTCCAAATATTGTCCAAATGTCCAAATATTGTCCAAATATTGTCAAATTTTGTCAAATATTGTCCAAATATTGTCAAATATCGTCCAAATATTGTCCAAATATTGTCAAAAATTGTCCAAATGTGGGCAAATATTGTCCAATTATTGTCAAATATCGTGCAAATATTGCCCAAATGTTGTCAAATATCGTCCAAATATCGTCAAATATTGTCCAAATATTTTCAAATATTGTGCAAATATTGTCAAATGTCGTAAGATATTTTCCAAATATCGTCAAATATTGTGCAAATATTTGACAATATTTGCAAAATATTGTCAAATATTGTGCAAATATTGTCAAAACATCGTCAAACATTTTCCATATATTGTCCAATATTGTCAAATATTGTCCAATTATTGGCAAATATTGTCCAAATATTGTCAAATATTGTCCAAATATCGTCCAAATATTGTCAAATGTTGTTCAAATAATGTCCAAATATTGTCCAAATAATGTCCAAATATTGTCCAAATAGTGTCAAATATCGTCCAAATATTGTCCAAATGTCCAAATATTGTCCAAATATTGTCAAATATTGTCAAATATTGTCCAAATATTGTCAAATATCGTCCAAATATTGTCCAAATATTGTCAAAAATCGTCCAAATGTGGGCAAATATTGTCCAATTATTGTCAAATATTGTGCAAATATTGCCCAAATATTGTCAAATATCGTCCAAACATCGTCAAATATTGTCCAAATATCGTCAAATATTGTCCAAATATCGTCCAAATATTGTCAAATATTGTTAAATATTGTCAAATATTGTCCAAATATTTTCAAATATTGTCAAATATTGTCAAATAATGTCCAAAAATTCTAATATCGTCCAAATATTGTCAAATATTGTCAAATATTGTCAAATAATGTCCATATATTGTACAAATATTGTCAAATATTGTCCAATTATTGTCAAATATCGTCCAAATATTGTCCAAATATCGTCAAATATCGTCCAAATATTGTCCAAATATTGTCAAATATTGTCCAATTATTGTCAAATATTGTCAAAATATTGTCAAATATTGGCAATAATTGTCCAAATTTTGTCCAAATATTGTCAAATATTGTCAAATATCGTCCAAATATTGTCCAAATATTGTTCAAATAATGTCCAAATATTGTCAAATATCGTCCAAATATTGTCCAAATATCGTTCAAATATTGTCCAAATATTGTTTAATATTGTCAAATATTGTCAAATAATGCCCAAAAATTCAAATATCGTCCAAATATTGTCAAATATTGTCAAATATTGTCCAATTATTGTCAAATATCGTGCAAATAATGCCCAAATATTGTCAAATATCGTCCAAATATTGTCAAATATTGTCCAAATATTGTCAAATATTGTCCAAATATTGTCAAATATTGTCCAAATATTGTCAAATATCGTCTAAATATTGTCCAAATATTGTCAAAAATTGTCCAAATGTGGGCAAATATTGTCCAATTATTGTCAATTATCGTCCAAATATTGTCAAATATTGTCCAAATATCGTCAAATATTGTCCAAATATCGTCCAAATATTGTCCAAATGTCCAAATATTGTCCAAATATTGTCAAATATTGTCAAATATTGTCCAAATATTGTCAAATATCGTCCAAATATTGTCCAAATATTGTCAAAAATCGTCCAAATGTGGGCAAATATTGTCCAATTATTGTCAAATATCGTGCAAATATTGCCCAAATAGTGTCAAATATCGTCCAAATATCGTCAAATATTGTCCAAATATCGTCAAATATTGTCCAAATATCGTCCAAACATTGTCAAATATTGTTAAATATTGTCAAATATTGTCCAAATATTTTCAAATATTGTCAAATATTGTCAAATAATGTTCAAAAATTCTAATATCGTCTAAATATTGTCAAATATTGTCAAATATTGTCAAATAATGTCCATATATTGTACAAATATTGTCAAATATTGTCCAATTATTGTCAAATATCGTCCAAATATTGTCCAAATATCGTCAAATATCGTCCAAATATTGTCCAAATATCGTCAAATATTGTCCAATTATTGTCAAATATTGTCAAAATATTGTCAAATATTGGCAATAATTGTCCAAATATTGTCAAATATTGTCAAATATCGTCCAAATATTGTCCAAATATTGTCCAAATAATGTCCAAATATTGTCAAATATCGTCCAAATATTGTCCAAATATCGTTCAAATATTGTCCAAATATTGTTAAATATTGTCAAATATTGTCAAATATTGTCAAATAATGCCCAAAAATTCAAATATCGTCCAAATATTGTCAAATATTGTCAAATATTGTCCAATTATTGTCAAATATCGTGCAAATATTGCACAAATATTGTCCAATATTGTCCAAATAATGTCCAAATATTGTCAAATATCGTCCAAATATTGTCCAAATATTGTCAAAAATTGTCCAAATGTGGGCAAATATTGTCCAATTATTGTCAAATATCGTGCAAATATTGCCCAAATATTGTCAAATATCGTCCAAATATCGTCAAATATTGTCCAAATATTTTCAAATATTGTGCAAATATTGTCAAATGTCGTCAGATATTTTCCAAATATCGTCAAATATTGTGCAAATATTTGACAATATTTGCAAAATATTGTCAAATATTGTGCAAATATTGTCAAAACATCGTCAAACATTTTCCATATATTGTCCAATATTGTCAAATATTGTCCAATTATTGGCAAATATTGTCCAAATATTGTCAAATATTGTCCAAATATCGTCCAAATATTGTCAAATGTTGTTCAAATAATGTCCAAATATTGTCCAAATAATGTCCAAATATTGTCCAAATAGTGTCAAATATCGTCCAAATATTGTCCAAATGTCCAAATATTGTCCAAATATTGTCAAATATTGTCAAATATTGTCCAAATATTGTCAAATATCGTCCAAATATTGTCCAAATATTGTCAAAAATCGTCCAAATGTGGGCAAATATTGTCCAATTATTGTCAAATATTGTGCAAATATTGCCCAAATATTGTCAAATATCGTCCAAACATCGTCAAATATTGTCCAAATATCGTCAAATATTGTCCAAATATCGTCCAAATATTGTCAAATATTGTTAAATATTGTCAAATATTGTCCAAATATTTTCAAATATTGTCAAATATTGTCAAATAATGTCCAAAAATTCTAATATCGTCCAAATATTGTCAAATATTGTCAAATATTGTCAAATAATGTCCATATATTGTACAAATATTGTCAAATATTGTCCAATTATTGTCAAATATCGTCCAAATATTGTCCAAATATCGTCAAATATCGTCCAAATATTGTCCAAATATTGTCAAATATTGTCCAATTATTGTCAAATATTGTCAAAATATTGTCAAATATTGGCAATAATTGTCCAAATTTTGTCCAAATATTGTCAAATATTGTCAAATATTGTCAAATATCGTCCACATATTGTCCAAATATTGTCCAAATAATGTCCAAATATTGTCAAATATCGTCCAAATATTGTCCAAATATCGTTCAAATATTGTCCAAATATTGTTTAATATTGTCAAATATTGTCAAATAATGCCCAAAAATTCAAATATCGTCCAAATATTGTCAAGTATTGTCAAATATTGTCCAATTATTGTCAAATATCGTGCAAATAATGCCCAAATATTGTCAAATATCGTCCAAATATTGTCAAATATTGTCCAAATATTGTCAAATATTGTCCAAATATTGTCAAATATTGTCCAAATATTGTCAAATATCGTCTAAATATTGTCCAAATATTGTCAAAAATTGTCCAAATGTGGGCAAATATTGTCCAATTATTGTCAATTATCGTCCAAATATTGTCAAATATTGTCCAAATATCGTCAAATATTGTCCAAATATCGTCCAAATATTGTCAAATATTGTCCAAATATTGTCAAATATTGTCCAAATATTGTCAAATATTGTCAAAATATTGTCAAATATTGTCAAATATCGTCAAAATATTGTCAAAAATTGTCAAATATCGTCCAAATATTGTAAAATATTGTCAAAATAATGTCAAATATTGTTAAATATTGTCAAAGATTGTCAAATATTGTCCAAATATTTTCAAATATTGTCAAATAATGTTCAAAAATTCAAATATCGTCCAAATATTGTCAAATATTGTCAAATATTGTCAAATAATGTCCAAATATTGTACAAATATTGTCAAATATTGTCCAATTATTGTCAAATATCGTCCAAATATTGTCCAAAAATCGTCAAATATCGTCCAAATATTGTCCTAATATCGTCAAATATTGTCCAAATATTGTCAAATATCGTCCAAATATCGTCAAATATTGTCCAAATATTTTCAAATATTGTGCAAATATTGTCAAATGTCGTCAGATATTGTCCAAATATCGTCAAATATTGTCCAAATATTTGACAATATTTGCCAAATATTGTCAAATATTGTGCAAATATTGTCAAAACATCGTCAAACATTTTCCATATATTGTCCAATATTGTCAAATATTGTCCAATTATTGGCAAATATTGTCCAAATATTGTCAAATATTGTCCAAATATCGTCCAAATATTGTCAAATGTTGTTCAAATAATGTCCAAATATTGTCCAAATAATGTCCAAATATTGTCCAAATAGTGTCAAATATCGTCCAAATATTGTCCAAATGTCCAAATATTGTCCAAATATTGTCAAATATTGTCAAATATTGTCCAAATATTGTCAAATATCGTCCAAATATTGTCCAAATATTGTCAAAAATCGTCCAAATGTGGGCAAATATTGTCCAATTATTGTCAAATATCGTGCAAATATTGCCCAAATAGTGTCAAATATCGTCCAAATATCGTCAAATATTGTCCAAATATCGTCAAATATTGTCTAAATATCGTCCAAACATTGTCAAATATTGTTAAATATTGTCAAATATTGTCCAAATATTTTCAAATATTGTCAAATATTGTCAAATAATGTTCAAAAATTCTAATATCGTCTAAATATTGTCAAATATTGTCAAATATTGTCAAATAATGTCCATATATTGTACAAATATTGTCAAATATTGTCCAATTATTGTCAAATATCGTCCAAATATTGTCCAAATATCGTCAAATATCGTCCAAATATTGTCCAAATATCGTCAAATATTGTCCAATTATTGTCAAATATTGTCAAAATATTGTCAAATATTGGCAATAATTGTCCAAATATTGTCAAATATTGTCAAATATCGTCCAAATATTGTCCAAATATTGTCCAAATAATGTCCAAATATTGTCAAATATCGTCCAAATATTGTCCAAATATCGTTCAAATATTGTCCAAATATTGTTTAATATTGTCAAATATTGTCAAATAATGCCCAAAAATTCAAATATCGTCCAAATATTGTCAAATATTGTCAAATATTGTCCAATTATTGTCAAATATCGTGCAAATAATGCCCAAATATTGTCAAATATCGTCCAAATATTGTCAAATATTGTCCAAATATTGTCAAATATTGTCCAAATATTGTCAAATATCGTCCAAATATTGCCCATATATTGTCAAATATCGTCAAAATATTGCCCAAATATCGTGCAAAATATTGTCCAAATATTGTCCAAACATTATCCACGGAAGGTGTGGTTGGGTCGTTTATTGTCCAAATAGTGTCAAATATTGCACAAATATTGTCCAATATTGTCCAAATAATGTCCAAATATTGTCAAATATCGTGCAAATATTGCCCAAATATTGTCAAATAGTGCCAAATATTGTCCAAATATTGTCATATATTGTTCAATTCTTGTTAAATTTTGTCAATTATTGCCCAAATATCGTCAAATATCGTCCAAATATAGTCAAATAATGTCCAAATATTGTCAAATATTGTCAAATATTGTCAAATATCGTCCAAATATTGTCCAGATATTGTCCAAATATTGTCCAAATATTGTCAAATATCGTCCAAATATTGTCCAAATGTCCAAATATTGTCCAAATATTGTCAAATATTGTCAAATATTGTCCAAATATTGTCAAATATCGCCCAAATATTGTCCAAATATTGTCAAAAATTGTCCAAATGTGGGCAAATATTTTCCAATTATTGTCAAATATCGTGCAAATATTGCCCAAATATTGTCAAATATCGTCCAAATATCGTCAAATATTGTCCAAATATTTTCAAATATTGTGCAAATATTGTCAAATGTCGTCAAATATTGTCCAAATATCGTCAAATATTGTCCAAATATTTGACAATATTTGCCAAATATTGTCAAATATTGTGCAAATATTGTCAAAACATCGTCAAACATTTTCCATATATTGTCCAATATTGTCAAATATTGTCCAATTTTGGCAAAAATTGCCCAAATATTGTCAAATATTGTCCAAATATCGTCCAAATATTGTCAAATGTTGTTCAAATAATGTCCAAATATTGTCCAGATATTGTCCAAATATTGTCCAAATATTGTCAAATATCGTCCAAATATTGTCCAAATGTCCAAATATTGTCCAAATATTGTCAAATTTTGTCAAATATTGTCCAAATATTGTCAAATATCGTCCAAATATTGTCCAAATATTGTCAAAAATTGTCCAAATGTGGGCAAATATTGTCCAATTATTGTCAAATATCGTGCAAATATTGCCCAAATGTTGTCAAATATCGTCCAAATATCGTCAAATATTGTCCAAATATTTTCAAATATTGTGCAAATATTGTCAAATGTCGTCAGATATTTTCCAAATATCGTCAAATATTGTGCAAATATTTGACAATATTTGCAAAATATTGTCAAATATTGTGCAAATATTGTCAAAACATCGTCAAACATTTTCCATATATTGTCCAATATTGTCAAATATTGTCCAATTATTGGCAAATATTGTCCAAATATTGTCAAATATTGTCCAAATATCGTCCAAATATTGTCAAATGTTGTTCAAATAATGTCCAAATATTGTCCAAATAATGTCCAAATATTGTCCAAATAGTGTCAAATATCGTCCAAATATTGTCCAAATGTCCAAATATTGTCCAAATATTGTCAAATATTGTCAAATATTGTCCAAATATTGTCAAATATCGTCCAAATATTGTCAAAAATCGTCCAAATGTGGGCAAATATTGTCCAATTATTGTCAAATATTGTGCAAATATTGCCCAAATATTGTCAAATATCGTCCAAACATCGTCAAATATTGTCCAAATATCGTCAAATATTGTCCAAATATCGTCCAAATATTGTCAAATATTGTTAAATATTGTCAAATATTGTCCAAATATTTTCAAATATTGTCAAATATTGTCAAATAATGTCCAAAAATTCTAATATCGTCCAAATATTGTCAAATATTGTCAAATATTGTCAAATAATGTCCATATATTGTACAAATATTGTCAAATATTGTCCAATTATTGTCAAATATCGTCCAAATATTGTCCAAATATCGTCAAATATCGTCCAAATATTGTCCAAATATTGTCAAATATTGTCCAATTATTGTCAAATATTGTCAAAATATTGTCAAATATTGGCAATAATTGTCCAAATTTTGTCCAAATATTGTCAAATATTGTCAAATATCGTCCAAATATTGTCCAAATATTGTTCAAATAATGTCCAAATATTGTCAAATATCGTCCAAATATTGTCCAAATATCGTTCAAATATTGTCCAAATATTGTTTAATATTGTCAAATATTGTCAAATAATGCCCAAAAATTCAAATATCGTCCAAATATTGTCAAATATTGTCAAATATTGTCCAATTATTGTCAAATATCGTGCAAATAATGCCCAAATATTGTCAAATATCGTCCAAATATTGTCAAATATTGTCCAAATATTGTCAAATATTGTCCAAATATTGTCAAATATTGTCCAAATATTGTCAAATATCGTCTAAATATTGTCCAAATATTGTCAAAAATTGTCCAAATGTGGGCAAATATTGTCCAATTATTGTCAATTATCGTCCAAATATTGTCAAATATTGTCCAAATATCGTCAAATATTGTCCAAATATCGTCCAAATATTGTCCAAATGTCCAAATATTGTCCAAATATTGTCAAATATTGTCAAATATTGTCCAAATATTGTCAAATATCGTCCAAATATTGTCCAAATATTGTCAAAAATCGTCCAAATGTGGGCAAATATTGTCCAATTATTGTCAAATATCGTGCAAATATTGCCCAAATAGTGTCAAATATCGTCCAAATATCGTCAAATATTGTCCAAATATCGTCAAATATTGTCCAAATATCGTCCAAACATTGTCAAATATTGTTAAATATTGTCAAATATTGTCCAAATATTTTCAAATATTGTCAAATATTGTCAAATAATGTTCAAAAATTCTAATATCGTCTAAATATTGTCAAATATTGTCAAATATTGTCAAATAATGTCCATATATTGTACAAATATTGTCAAATATTGTCCAATTATTGTCAAATATCGTCCAAATATTGTCCAAATATCGTCAAATATCGTCCAAATATTGTCCAAATATCGTCAAATATTGTCCAATTATTGTCAAATATTGTCAAAATATTGTCAAATATTGGCAATAATTGTCCAAATATTGTCAAATATTGTCAAATATCGTCCAAATATCGTTCAAATATTGTCCAAATATTGTTAAATATTGTCAAATATTGTCAAATATTGTCAAATAATGCCCAAAAATTCAAATATCGTCCAAATATTGTCAAATATTGTCAAATATTGTCCAATTATTGTCAAATATCGTGCAAATATTGCACAAATATTGTCCAATATTGTCCAAATAATGTCCAAATATTGTCAAATATCGTCCAAATATTGTCCAAATATTGTCAAAAATTGTCCAAATGTGGGCAAATATTGTCCAATTATTGTCAAATATCGTGCAAATATTGCCCAAATATTGTCAAATATCGTCCAAATATCGTCAAATATTGTCCAAATATTTTCAAATATTGTGCAAATATTGTCAAATGTCGTCAGATATTTTCCAAATATCGTCAAATATTGTGCAAATATTTGACAATATTTGCAAAATATTGTCAAATATTGTGCAAATATTGTCAAAACATCGTCAAACATTTTCCATATATTGTCCAATATTGTCAAATATTGTCCAATTATTGGCAAATATTGTCCAAATATTGTCAAATATTGTCCAAATATCGTCCAAATATTGTCAAATGTTGTTCAAATAATGTCCAAATATTGTCCAAATAATGTCCAAATATTGTCCAAATAGTGTCAAATATCGTCCAAATATTGTCCAAATGTCCAAATATTGTCCAAATATTGTCAAATATTGTCAAATATTGTCCAAATATTGTCAAATATCGTCCAAATATTGTCCAAATATTGTCAAAAATCGTCCAAATGTGGGCAAATATTGTCCAATTATTGTCAAATATTGTGCAAATATTGCCCAAATATTGTCAAATATCGTCCAAACATCGTCAAATATTGTCCAAATATCGTCAAATATTGTCCAAATATCGTCCAAATATTGTCAAATATTGTTAAATATTGTCAAATATTGTCCAAATATTTTCAAATATTGTCAAATATTGTCAAATAATGTCCAAAAATTCTAATATCGTCCAAATATTGTCAAATATTGTCAAATATTGTCAAATAATGTCCATATATTGTACAAATATTGTCAAATATTGTCCAATTATTGTCAAATATCGTCCAAATATTGTCCAAATATCGTCAAATATCGTCCAAATATTGTCCAAATATTGTCAAATATTGTCCAATTATTGTCAAATATTGTCAAAATATTGTCAAATATTGGCAATAATTGTCCAAATTTTGTCCAAATATTGTCAAATATTGTCAAATATTGTCAAATATCGTCCACATATTGTCCAAATATTGTCCAAATAATGTCCAAATATTGTCAAATATCGTCCAAATATTGTCCAAATATCGTTCAAATATTGTCCAAATATTGTTTAATATTGTCAAATATTGTCAAATAATGCCCAAAAATTCAAATATCGTCCAAATATTGTCAAGTATTGTCAAATATTGTCCAATTATTGTCAAATATCGTGCAAATAATGCCCAAATATTGTCAAATATCGTCCAAATATTGTCAAATATTGTCCAAATATTGTCAAATATTGTCCAAATATTGTCAAATATTGTCCAAATATTGTCAAATATCGTCTAAATATTGTCCAAATATTGTCAAAAATTGTCCAAATGTGGGCAAATATTGTCCAATTATTGTCAATTATCGTCCAAATATTGTCAAATATTGTCCAAATATCGTCAAATATTGTCCAAATATCGTCCAAATATTGTCAAATATTGTCCAAATATTGTCAAATATTGTCCAAATATTGTCAAATATTGTCAAAATATTGTCAAATATTGTCAAATATCGTCAAAATATTGTCAAAAATTGTCAAATATCGTCCAAATATTGTAAAATATTGTCAAAATAATGTCAAATATTGTTAAATATTGTCAAAGATTGTCAAATATTGTCCAAATATTTTCAAATATTGTCAAATAATGTTCAAAAATTCAAATATCGTCCAAATATTGTCAAATATTGTCAAATATTGTCAAATAATGTCCAAATATTGTACAAATATTGTCAAATATTGTCCAATTATTGTCAAATATCGTCCAAATATTGTCCAAAAATCGTCAAATATCGTCCAAATATTGTCCTAATATCGTCAAATATTGTCCAAATATTGTCAAATATCGTCCAAATATCGTCAAATATTGTCCAAATATTTTCAAATATTGTGCAAATATTGTCAAATGTCGTCAGATATTGTCCAAATATCGTCAAATATTGTCCAAATATTTGACAATATTTGCCAAATATTGTCAAATATTGTGCAAATATTGTCAAAACATCGTCAAACATTTTCCATATATTGTCCAATATTGTCAAATATTGTCCAATTATTGGCAAATATTGTCCAAATATTGTCAAATATTGTCCAAATATCGTCCAAATATTGTCAAATGTTGTTCAAATAATGTCCAAATATTGTCCAAATAATGTCCAAATATTGTCCAAATAGTGTCAAATATCGTCCAAATATTGTCCAAATGTCCAAATATTGTCCAAATATTGTCAAATATTGTCAAATATTGTCCAAATATTGTCAAATATCGTCCAAATATTGTCCAAATATTGTCAAAAATCGTCCAAATGTGGGCAAATATTGTCCAATTATTGTCAAATATCGTGCAAATATTGCCCAAATAGTGTCAAATATCGTCCAAATATCGTCAAATATTGTCCAAATATCGTCAAATATTGTCTAAATATCGTCCAAACATTGTCAAATATTGTTAAATATTGTCAAATATTGTCCAAATATTTTCAAATATTGTCAAATATTGTCAAATAATGTTCAAAAATTCTAATATCGTCTAAATATTGTCAAATATTGTCAAATATTGTCAAATAATGTCCATATATTGTACAAATATTGTCAAATATTGTCCAATTATTGTCAAATATCGTCCAAATATTGTCCAAATATCGTCAAATATCGTCCAAATATTGTCCAAATATCGTCAAATATTGTCCAATTATTGTCAAATATTGTCAAAATATTGTCAAATATTGGCAATAATTGTCCAAATATTGTCAAATATTGTCAAATATCGTCCAAATATTGTCCAAATATTGTCCAAATAATGTCCAAATATTGTCAAATATCGTCCAAATATTGTCCAAATATCGTTCAAATATTGTCCAAATATTGTTAAATATTGTCAAATATTGTCAAATATTGTCAAATAATGCCCAAAAATTCAAATATCGTCCAAATATTGTCAAATATTGTCAAATATTGTCCAATTATTGTCAAATATCGTGCAAATATTGCCCAAATATTGTCAAATATCGTACAAATATTGTCAAATATTGTCCAAATATTGTCAAATATTGTCCAAATATTGTCAAATATTGTCCAAATATTGTCAAATATCGTCCAAATATTGTCCAAATATTGTCAAAAATTGTCCAAATGTGGGCAAATATTGTCCAATTATTGTCAAATATCGTCCAAAT
Organism: Petromyzon marinus; assembly: GCF_048934315.1. Classification (NCBI taxonomy): domain Eukaryota; kingdom Metazoa; phylum Chordata; class Hyperoartia; order Petromyzontiformes; family Petromyzontidae; genus Petromyzon; species Petromyzon marinus. The sequence continues at coordinate 5,874,530 of NC_133740.1, read as the reverse complement.
ATTGTCAAATATTGTCCAAATATCGTCAAATATTGTCCAAATATCGTCCAAATATTGTCAAATATTGTCCAAATATTGTCAAATATTGTCAAAATATTGTCAAATATTGTCAAATATCGTCAAAATATTGTCAAAAATTGTCAAATATCGTCCAAATATTGTAAAATATTGTCAAAATAATGTCAAATATTGTTAAATATTGTCAAAGATTGTCAAATATTGTCCAAATATTTTCAAATATTGTCAAATAATGTCCAAAAATTCAAATATCGTCCAAATATTGTCAAATATTGTCTAATATTGTCAAATAATGTCCAAATATTGTACAAATATTGTCAAATATTGTCCAATTATTGTCAAATATCGTCCAAATATTGTCCAAATATCGTCAAATATCGTCCAAATATTGTCCAAATATTGTCAAATATTGTACAAATATTGTCCAAATATCGTCAAATATTGTTCACATATCGTCAAATATTATCCAAATATTGTCAAAATATCGTCAAATATCGTCCAAATATTGTCCAAATATCGTCAAATATTGTACAAATAATGTCAAATATCATCCAAATATTGTCCAAATATCGTCAAATATTGGTCAAATATCGTCAAATATTATCCAAATATTATCAAATATTGTCCAAATATTGCCCGTATATTGTCAAATATCGTCAAAATATTGCCCAAATATCGTGCAAAATATTGTCCAAATATTGTCAAAACATTATCCACGGAAGGTGTGGTTGGGTCGTTTATTGTCCAAATAGTGTCAAATATTGCACAAATATTGTCCAATATTGTCCAAATAATGTCCAAATATTGTCAAATATCGTGCAAATATTGCCCAAATATTGTCAAATAGTGCCAAATATTGTCCAAATATTGTCATATATTGTCCAATTCTTGTTAAATCTTGTCAAATATTGCCCAAATATCGTCAAATATCGTCCAAATATAGTCAAATAATGTCCAAATATTTTCAAATATTGTCAAATATTGTCAAATATCGTCCAAATATTGTCCAAATATTGTCCAAATAATGTCCAAATATTGTCCAAATATTGTCAAATATCGTCCAAATATTGTCCAAATGTCCAAATATTGTCCAAATATTGTCAAATATTGTCAAATATTGTCCAAATATTGTCAAATATCGTCCAAATATTGTCCAAATATTGTCAAAAATTGTCCAAATGTGGGCAAATATTGTCCAATTATTGTCAAATATCGTGCAAATATTGCCCAAATATTGTCAAATATCGTCCAAATATCGTCAAATATTGTCCAAATATCGTCAAATATTGTCCAAATATCGTCCAAATATTGTCAAATATTGTCCAAATATTGTAAAATATTGTAAAATATTGTCAAAATAATGCCAAATATAGTTAAATATTGTCAAAGATTGTCAAATATTGTCCAAATATTTTCAAATATTGTCAAATAATGTCAAAAAATTCAAATATCGTCCAAATTTTGTCAAATATCGTCAAATATTGTCAAATAATGTCCAAATATTGTTCAAATATTGTCAAATATTGTCCAAAATCGTCAAATATCGTCCAAATGTGGGCAAATATTGTCCAATTATTGTCAAATATCGTGCAAATATTGCCCAAATATTGTTAAATAGTGCCAAATATTGTCAAATATTGTCCAAATATCGTCAAATATCGTCCAAATATAGTCAAATAATGTCAAAATATTTTCAAATATTGTCAAATATTGTCAAATATCGTCCAAATATTGTCCAAATATTGCCCAAATAATGTCCAAATATTGTCCAAATATTGTCAAATATCGTCCAAATATTGTCCAAATGTCCAAATATTGTCCAAATATTGTCAAATATTGTCAAATATTGTCCAAATATTGTCAAATATCGTCCAAATATTGTCCAAATATTGTCATATATTGTCAAATATTGTCCAAATATTGTCAAAAATTGTCCAAATGTGGGCAAATAATGTCCAATTATTGTCAAATATCGTGCAAATATTGTCCAAATATTGTCAAATATCGTCCAAATATTGTCAAATATTGTCCAAATATTGTCAAATATTGTAAAATATTGTCAAAATAACGTCAAATATTATTAAATATTGTCAAAGATTGTCAAATATTGTCCAAATATTTTCAAATATTGTCAAATATTGTCAAATAATGTCCAAACATTCTAATATCGTCCAAATATTGTCAAATATTGTCAAATAATGTCCAAATATTGTACAAATATTGTCCAAATTTTGTCCAAATATTGTCCAAATATCGTCCAAATATTGTCCAAATATTGTTAAATATTGTCAAATATTGTCCAAATATTGTCAAATATTGTCAAATAATGCCCAAAAATTCAAATATCGTCCAAATATTGTCCAAATATTGTCAAAAATTGTCCAAATGTGGGCAAATATTGTCCAATTATTGTCAAATATCGTGCAAATATTGCCCAAATATTGTCAAATATCGTCCAAATATTGTCAAATATTGTCAAAAATTGTCCAAATGTGGGCAAATATTGTCCAATTATTGTCAAATATCGTGCAAATATCGTCAAATATTGTCCAAATATCGTCAAATATTGTCCAAACATCGTCCAAATATTGTCAAATATTGTCCAAATATTGTCAAATATTGTCCAAATATTGTCAAATATTGTCAAATATTGTCAAAATATTGTCAAATATTGTCAAATATCGTCCAAATATTGTCAAAAATTGTCAAATATCGTCCAAATATTGTAAAATATTGTCAAAATAATGTCAAATATTGTTAAATATTGTCAAAGATTGTCAAATATTGTCCAAATATTTTCAAATATTGTCAAATAATGTCCAAAAATTCAAAAATCGTCCAAATATTGTCAAATATTGTCAAATAATGTCCAAATATTGTACAAATATTGTCAAATATTGTCCTATTATTGTCAAATATCGTCCAAATATTGTCCAAATATCGTCAAATATCGTCCAAATATTGTCCAAATATCGTCAAATATTGTCCAAATATTGTCAAATATTGTACAAATAATGTCAAAAATCATACAAATATTGTCCAAATATCGTCAAATATTGTCCAAATATTGTCCAAATATTGTCCAATTATTGTCAAATATCGTCCAAATATTGCCCATATATTGTCAAATATCGTCAAAATATTGCCCAAATGTCGTGCAAAAATTGTCCAAATGTGGGCAAATATTGTCCAATTATTGTCAAATATCGTGCAAATATCGTCAAATATTGTCCAAATATCGTCAAATATTGTCCAAACATCGTCCAAATATTGTCAAATATTGTCCAAATATTGTCAAATATTGTCCAAATATTGTCAAATATTGTCAAATATTGTCAAAATATTGTCAAATATTGTCAAATATCGTCCAAATATTGTCAAAAATTGTCAAATATCGTCCAAATATTGTAAAATATTGTCAAAATAATGTCAAATATTGTTAAATATTGTCAAAGATTGTCAAATATTGTCCAAATATTTTCAAATATTGTCAAATAATGTCCAAAAATTCAAAAATCGTCCAAATATTGTCAAATATTGTCAAATATTGTCAAATAATGTCCAAATATTGTACAAATATTGTCAAATATTGTCCTATTATTGTCAAATATCGTCCAAATATTGTCCAAATATCGTCAAATATCGTCCAAATATTGTCCAAATATCGTCAAATATTGTCCAAATATTGTCAAATATTGTACAAATAATGTCAAAAATCATACAAATATTGTCCAAATATCGTCAAATATTGTCCAAATATTGTCCAAATATTGTCCAATTATTGTCAAATATCGTCCAAATATTGCCCATATATTGTCAAATATCGTCAAAATATTGCCCAAATGTCGTGCAAAATATTGTCCAAATATTGTCCGAAACATTATCCACGGAAGGTGTGGTTGGGTCGTTTATTGTCCAAATAGTGTCAAATATTGCACAAATATTGTCTAATATTGTCCAAATAATGTCCAAATATTGTCAAATAGTGCCAAATATGGTCCAAATATTGTCATATATTGTCCAATTCTTGTTAAATCTTGTCAAATATTGCCCAAATATCGTCAAATATCGTCCAAATATAGTCAAATAATGTCCAATATTTTCAAATATTGTCAAATATTGTCAAATATCGTCCAAATATTGTCCAAATATTGTCCAAATATTGTCAAATATCGTCCAAATATTGTCCAAATGTCCAAATATTGTCCAAATATTGTCAATTATTGTCAAATATTGTCCAAATATTGTGAAATATCGTCCAAATATTGTCCAAATATTGTCAAAAATTGTCCAAATGTGGGCAAACATTGTCCAATTATTGTCAAATATCGTGCAAATATTGCCCAAATATTGTCAAATATCGTCCAAATATCGTCAAATATTGTCCAAATATCGTCAAATGTTGTCCAAATATCGTCCAAATATTGTCAAATATTGTCCAAATATTGTCAAATATTGTAAAATATTGTCAAAATAACGTCAAATATTGCTAAATATTGTCAAAGATTGTCAAATATCGTCCAAATATTTTCAAATATTGTCAAATAATGTCCAAAAATTCAAATATCGTCCAAATATTGTCAAATACTGTCAAATATTGTCAAATAATGTCCAAATTTTGTACAAATATTGTCAAATATTGTCCAATTATTGTCAAATATCGTCCAAATGTTGTCCAAATATCGTCAAATATTGTCCAAATATTGTCAAATATTGTACAAATAATGTCAAATATCATCCAAATATTGTCCAAATATCGTCAAATATTGTCCAAATATCGTCAAATATTATCCAAATATTGTCAAATATTGTCCAACTATTGTCCAATTATTGTCAAATATCGTCAAAATATTGCCCATATATTGTCAAATATCGTCAAAATATTGCCCAAATATCGTGCAAAATATTGTCCAAATATTGTCCAAACATTATCCACGGAAGGTGTGGTTGGGTCGTTTATTGTCCAAATAGTGTCAAATATTGCACAAATATTGTCCAATATTGTCCAAATAATGTCCATATATTGTCAAATATCGTGCAAATATTGCCCAAATATTGTCAAATAGTGCCAAATATTGTCCAAATCTTGTCATATATTGTCCAATTCTTGTTAAATCTTGTCAAATATTGCCCAAATATCGTCAAATATCGTCCAAATATAGTCAAATAATGTCCAAATATTGTCAAATATTGTCAAATATTGTCAAATATCGTCCAAATATTGTCCAAATGTCCAAATATTGTCCAAATATTGCCAAATATTGTCAAATATTGTCCAAATATTGTCCAAATGTCCAAATATTGTCCAAATATTGTCAAATATTGCCAAATATTGTCCAAATATTATCAAATATCGTCCAAATATTGTCCAAATATTGTCAAAAATTGCCCAAATATTGTCAAATATCGTCCAAATATCGTCAAATATCGTGCAAATATTGCCCAAATATTGTCAAATATCGTCCAAATTTCGTCAAATATTGTCCAAATGTCGTCAAATATTGTCCAAATATCGTCCAAATATTGTCAAATATTGTCCAAATATTGTCAAATATTGTCAAAAATTGTCAAATATCGTCCAAATATTGTAAAATATTGTCAAAATAATGTCAAATATTGTTAAATATTGTCAAAGATTGTCAAATATTATCCAAATATTTTCAAATATTGTCAAATAATGTCCAAAAATTCAAATATCGTTCAAATATTGTCAAATATTGTCAAATAATGTCCAAATATTGTACAAATATTGTCAAATATTGTCCAATTATTGTCAAATATCGTCCAAATATTGTCCAAACATCGTCAAATATCGTCCAAATATTGTCCAAATATCGTCAAATATTGTCCAAATATTGTCAAATATTGTACAAATAATGTCAAATATCATCCAAATATTGTCCAAACATCGTCAAATATTGTCCAAATATCGTCAAATATTATCCAAATATTGTCAAATATTGTCCAAATATTGTCCAATTATTGTCAAATATCGTCCAAATATTGCCCATATATTGTCAAATATCGTAAAATATTGCCCAAATATCGTGCAAAATATTGTCCAAATATTGTCCAAAACATTATCCACGGAAGGTGTGGTTGGGTCGTTTAGTCTTGTGCACGTGTTTGGAGTTGAAATTCGAAAAGTTCATCTACCAGTGGTTTTACTTTCTTTCTGGGTGAACGAATGAGTTAGTGGCTGAATTAGTGGGTTGGTGAGTGAGCAGGCGAGTGTGTGAGTGAGTGAGTGGGTGAGTGGATGAGTGAGTGGGTGAGTGATTGAGTGGGTGAGTGAGTGCGTTGGTGAATGATTGAGTGAGTGGTTGCTTAGTGAGTGGATGAGTGAGTAGGCGAGCCACAGTGCCGAAGGTGGCTAATTGGATAATACGGCCCTGGTGTGTGAGTGGGTGGTTACATGGGTGAATTAGTGAGTGGATGGCTGTGTGAGTGCGTGATTGAGTGGGTGGGTGAGTTGGTGGGTGAGTTGGTGCGTCAGTGGGTGTGGGTAGGTGAGTGAATGAGTGAGTGCGCGAGTGGGTGGGTGAATGATTGAGTGAGTGGGTGGGTGAATGATTGAGTGAGTGGGTGGTTAGGTGGGTGAGTGGGTGGTTGAGTGAGCGGGTGGGTGAATGATTGAGTGAGTGGGTGGGTGAGTGAGTGGTTGAGTGAGTGGTTGGGTGAATGATTGAGTGGGTGGCTGGGTGAGGAGCTGAATTGGGTGGCTCATTGGGTAGCTGAGTGGGTGATAGAGAGAGTGAGTGAGTGGGTGAGTGAATGAGTGAGTGTGTGAGTGGGTGGTTGAATGATTGAGTGAGTGTGTGGGTGGGTGAATGATTGAGTGAGTGGGTGGGTGAGTGAATGAGTGAGTGTGTGGGTGAATGATTGAGTGAGTGAGTGGTTGAGTGGGTGGGTGAATGATTGAGTGGGTGGCCGGGCGAGTATCTAAGTGGGTGGCTCATTGTGTAGCTGAGTGGGTGAGAGAGAGAGTGAGTGAGTGGGTGAGTGTCTGAGAGAGGTTGAATATATTTACCTACTCACGATCTAAACCCCACAGCAAAAAATAAAATCTACCCTTGGTGAATACTATTCTTGCATATTGTTCGTCGCAAACTCTCGACAGCGTGACCGAGCTAGACGAGTTCTTTAACGCCATAGAGACTACTCCACACAAACACTGACTCACCCGTTCACCCACCCACCGACTAATCCACACACACACTCACTCACCCATGCACTCACCCATGCACTCACCCATGCACTCACCCATGCACTCACCCATGCACTCACCCATGCACTCACCCATGCACTCACCCACCGGCCGATTTATCCACACACCCACTCAGTCACTCACCAACGCACTCAGCCACATACACACACTCACCAACTCACACACTCACCAACTCACACACTCACCAACTCACACACTCACCAACTCACACACTCACCAACCTCACACACTCATTTATAACAAAGACAAAGACAAAGATCCCCCATATAGCCTGTAACAGACTGTAGGGGCAAGTGCTGTTAGCGAGCACCTATGAAGGCCGGAACGGTACACGAGGGGGTGGGTGGCCAGCACCACGCCCGACCGCCTTTGACTCCCCAGTGGCGATGTTTTTATCCACCGCACCAGGTACTCATTTTAGGCTGAGTCGACCTAGCGGAGGCCCAGGACCGGTTCAGATGATCGTCACCGGTGTTGGCCGTGAGCGGGAATCGAACCCGGGTCGCCAGGTTCATAGCCCAGCGTAGCGCTAAACGCTACACTACACTACCGCTCACTCACTCACCTACTTACCAACTCATTCACCTACTCACTCACCTACTCACCAACTCATTCACCTACTCACTCATTCACCTACTCACCAACTCATTCTCCTACTCACCAACTCATTCACCTACTCATTCACTCACCTACTCATTCACTCACTCACTCACCTACTCACCAACTCATTCACCCACTCACTCACCAACTCATTCACCTACTCACTCACTCAGTCACCAACTCATTCACCTACTCACTCACCTACTCACTTACTCACGCACCTACAGTGAGGGAAAAAAAAGTATTTGATCCCCTGCTGATTTTGTACGTTTGCCCACTGACAAGGAAATGATCAGTCTATAATTTTAATGGTAGGTTTATTTGAACAGTGAGAGACAGAATAACAACAACAAAATCCAGAAAAACGCATGTCAAAAATGTTATGAATTGATTTGCATTTTAATGAGGGAAATAAGTATTTGACCCCACTGCAAAACATGACTTAGTACTTGGTGGCAAAACCCTTGTTGGCAATCACAGAGGTCAGACGTTTCTTGTAGTTGACCACCAGGTTTGCACACATCTCAGGAGGGATTTTGTCCCACTCCTCTTTGCAGATCTTCTCCAATTCATTACGGTTTCGAGGCTGACGTTTGGCAACTCGAAACCTTCAGCTCCCTCCACAGATTTTCTATGGGATTAAGGTCTGGAGACTGGCTAGGCCACTCCAGGACCTTAATGTGCCTCTTCTTGAGCCACTCCTTTGTTGCTTTGGCCGTGTGTTTTGGGTCATTGTCATGCTGGAATACCCATCCACGACCCATTTTCAATGCCCTGGCTGAGGGAAGGAGGTTCTCACCCAAGATTTGACGGTACATGGCCCCGTCCATCGTCCCTTTGATGCGGTGAAGTTGTCCTGTCCCCTTAGCAGACAAACACCCCCAAAGCATAATGTTTCCACCTCCATGTTTGACGGTGGGGATGGTGTTATTGGGGTCATAGGCAGCATTCCTCCTCCTCTAAACACGGCGAGTTGAGTTGATGCCAAAGAGCTCCATTTTGGTCTCATCTGGCCGCAACACTTTCACCCAGTTGTCCTCTGAATCATTCAGATGTTCATTGGCAAACTTCAGACGGGCATGTATATGTGCTTTCTTGAGCAGTGGGACCTTGCTGGCGCTGCAGGATTTCAGTCCTTCACGGCGTAATGTGTTACCAATTGTTTTCTTGGTGACTATGGTCCCAGCTGCCTTGAGATCATTGACAAGATCATCCCGTGTAGTTCTGGGCTGATTCCTCACCGTTCTCATGATCATTGCAACTCCACGAGGTGAGATCTTGCATGGAGCCCCAGGCCGAGGGAGATTGACAGTTCTTTTGTGTTTCTTCCATCTGCGAATAATCGCACCAACTGTTGTCACCTTCTCACCAAGCTGCTTGGCAATGGTCTTGTAGCCCATTCCAGCCTTGTGTAGGTCTACAATCTTGTCAGGTAACAAGCTGAGATTAGGAGCACTCCCTTTAAGAGTGTGCTCCTAATCTCAGCTCGTTACCTGTATATAGACACCTGGGAGCCATACATCGTTACGATTGAGAGGGGGTCAAATACTTATTTCCCTCATTAAAATGCAAATCAATATATAACATTTTTGACATGCGTTTTTCTGGATTTTTTTGTTGGTATTCTGTCTCTCACTGTTCAAATAAACCTACCATTAAAATTATAGATTGATCATTTCTTTGTCAGTGGGCAAACGTACAAAATCAGCAGGGGATCAAATACTTTTTTCCCTCACTGTACTCACTCATTCACCTACTCACCAACTCATTCAACTACTCACTCACTTACCTACTCACTCACTAACTTACGACCTCATTCACCTACTAACTCACTCACTCACCAACTCACCTACTCACTCACTCACTTTCTCACGTACTTACCAACTCACTCACGTACTTACGAACTCATTCACTTACTCACTCACTCACCTACTCACTCGCTCACCAACTTACCAACTCATTCACCTACTTAGCAACTCCTTAACTTACTCACCAACTCATTTACCTACTCACTCACTCACTTACCAACTCATTCACATACTCACCTATTGCTCTGACCCCGGGAACACCCCCACCCCCCCTCTCACTTCTGTCGGAGCGAGTGATTGATTTAACCTTCCTAACATTTGTGAGTGTCTGAGTGAGCGGTTGCTCCTTCCGAACATTTGTGAGTGTCTCAGTGAGCGGTTGCTCCTTCCTAACATTTGTGAGTGTCTCAGTGAGCGAGTAGCTCCTTCCTAACATTTGTGAGTGTCTGGGTGAGCGATTGCTCCTTCCTAACATTTGTGAGTGTCTGAGTGAGTGGTTGCTCCTTCCTAACATTTGTGACTCTCTGAGTGAGCGGTTGCTCCTTCCTAACATTTGTGAGTGTCTATGTGAGCCGGTTGCTCCTTCCTAACATTTGTGAGTGTCTGATTGAGTGGTTGCTCTTTCCTAACATTTGTGAGTGTCTCAGTGAGCGGTTGCTCCTTCCTAACATTTGTGAGTGTCTAAGTGAGCCGGTTGCTCCTTCCTAACATTTGTGAGTGTCTGAGTGAGCCGATTGCTCCTTCCTAACATTTGTGAGTGTCCGAGCGAGCCGGTTGCTCCTTCCTAACATTTGTGAGTGTCCGAGCGAGCGGTTGCTTCTTCCTAACATTTGTGAGTGTCCGAGCGAGCGGTTGCTTGTTCCTAACATTTTCGAGTGTCTGAGTGAGCGGTTGCTCCTTCCTAGCATTTGTGAGTGTCTGAGCAGAGCCGGTTGCTCCTTCCTAACATTTGTGAGTGTTTGAGCGAGCGGTTGCTCCTTCCTAACATTTGTGAGTGTCTGAGTGAGCGGTTGATCCTTCCTAACATTTGTGAGTGTCTGAGTGAGCGGTTAATTCTTCCTAACATTTGTGAGTGTCTGAGTGAGCGGTTGCTCCTTCCTAACATTTGTGAGTGTCTCAGTGAGCGGTTGATCCTTTCTAACATTTGTGAGTGTCTATGTGAGTCGGTTGCTCCTTCCTAACATTTGTGAGTGTCTGAGCGAGCCGTTTGCTTCTTCCTAACATTTGTGAGTGTCTGAGCGAGCAGTTGCTCCTTCTTAACATTTGTGAGTGTCTGAGTGAGCCGGTTGCTCTTTCCTAACATTTGTGAGTGTCTCAGTGAGCGGTTGCTCCTTCCGAACATTTGTGAGTGTCTGAGTGAGCGGTTGCTCTTTCCTAACATTTGTGAGTGTCTGAGCGAGCCGTTTGCTCCTTCCTAACATTTGTGAGTGTCTGAGTGAGCCGGTTGCACCTTCCTAACATTTGTGAGTGTCTGAGTGAGCGGTTGCTCCTTCCTAACATTTGTGAGTGTCTGAGCGAGCCGGTTGCTCCTTCCTAACATTTGTGAGTGTCTCAGTGAGCGGTTGCTCCTTCCTAACATTTGTGGGTGTCTGAGCGAGCTGGTTGCTCCTTCCTAACATTTGTGAGTGTCTGGGTGAGTGGTTGCTCCTTCCTAACATTTGTGAGTGATTCAGTGAGCGGTTGCTCCTTCCTAACATTTGTGAGTGTCTGAGCGACCCGGTTGCTCCTTCCTAACATTTGTGACTCTCTGAGTGAGCAGTTGCTCCTTCCTAACATTTGTGAGTGTCTGAGTGAGCGGTTGCTCCTTCCTAACATTTGTGAGTGTCTGAGTGAGCGGTTGATCCTTTCTAACATTTGTGAGTGTCTCAGTGAGCGGTTGCTCCTTCCTAACATTTGTGAGTTTCTGAGCGAGCCGTTGCTCCTTCCTAACATTTGTGAGTGTCTGAGCGAGCGGTTGCTCCTTCCTAACATTTGTGAATGTCTCAGTGAGCGGTTGCTCCTTCCTAACATTTTTGAGTGTCTGAGCGAGCCGGTTGCTTCTTCCTAACATTTGTGAGTGTCTGAGTGAGCGTTTGCTCCATCCTAACATTTGTGAGTGTCTCAGTGAGCGGTTGCTCCTTCCTAACATTTGTGAGTGTCTCAGTGAGCGGTTGCTCCTTCCTAACATTTGTGAGTGTCTGAGTGAGCGGTTGCTCCTTCCTAACATTTGTGAGTGTCTGAGTGAGCGTTTGCTCCATCCTAACATTTGTGAGTGTCTGAGTGAGCCGGTTGCTTCTTCCTAACCTTTGTGAGTGTCTGAGTGAGCGTTTGCTCCATCCTAACATTTGTGAGTGTCTGAGTGAGCGGTTGCTCCTTTCTAACATTTGTGAGTGTCTAAGTGAGCTGTTGCTTCTTCCTAACATTTGTGCGTGTCTGAGTGAGCGGTTGCTTCTTCCTAACATTTGTGAGTGTCTGAGTGGTTGCTAATTCCTAACATTTGTGAGTGTCTCAGTGAGCGGTTGCTCCATCCTAATATTTGTGAGTGTCTCAGTGAGCGGATGCTCCTTCCTAACATTTGTGAGTGTCTGAGTGAGCAGTTGCTCTTTCCTAACATTTGTGAGTGTTTCAGTGAGCGGTTGCTCCTTCCTAACATTTGTGAGTGTCTGAGTGAGTGGTTGCTCCTTCCTAACATTTGTGAGTGTCTGAGTGAGTGGTTGCTCCTTCTTAACATTTGTGAGTGTCTGAGTGAGCCGGTTGCTTCTTCCTAACATTTGTGAGTGTCTGAGTGAGCAGTTGCTCCTTCCTAACATTTGTGAGTGTCTGAGCGAGCGGTTGCTCCTTCCTAACATTTGTGAGTGTCTGAGCGAGCCGTTGCTCCTTCCTAACATTTGTGAGTGTCTGAGCGAGCGGTTGCTCCTTCTTAACATTTGTGAGTGTCTCAGTGAGCGGTTGCTCCTTCCTAACATTTTTGAGTGTCTGAGCGAGCCGGTTGCTTCTTCCTAACATTTGTGAGTGTCTGAGTGAGCGTTTGCTCCATCCTAACATTTGTGAGTGTCTGAGTGAGCGGTTGCTCCTTCCTAACATTTGTGAGTGTCTGAGTGAGCGGTTGCTTCTTCCTAACATTTGTGAGTGTCTGAGTGAGCGGTTGCTTCTTCCTAACATTTGTGAGTGTCTGAGTGGTTGCTAATTCCTAACATTTGTGAGTGTCTCAGTGAGCGGTTGCTCCATCCTAACATTTGTGAGTGTCTCAGTGAGCGGATGCTCCTTCCTAACATTTGTGAGTGTCTCAGTGAGCGGTTGCTCTTTCCTAACATTTGTGAGTGTTTCAGTCAGCGGTTGCTCCTTCCTAACATTTGTGAGTGTCTGAGTGAGTGGTTGCTCCTTCCTAACATTTGTGAGTGTCTGAGTGAGTGGTTGCTCCTTCTTAACATTTGAGAGTGTCTGAGTGAGCCGGTTGCTCTTTCCTAACATTTGTGAGTGTCTGAGTGAGCCGGTTGCTCCGTTCCTAACATTTGTGAGTGTCTCAGTGAGCGTTTGCTCCATCCTAACATTTGTGAGTGTCTGAGTGAGCCGGTTGCTTCTTCCTAACATTTGTGAGTGTCTGAGTGAGCAGTTGCTCCTTCCTAACATTTGTGAGTGTCTGAGTGAGCCGGTTGCTCCTTCCTAACATTTGTGAGTATCTGAGTGGTTGCTCCTTTCTAACATTTGTGAATGTCTGAGTGAGCGGTTGCTCCTTCCTAACATTTGTGAGTGTTTATGCGAGCGGTTGCTCCTTCTTAACATTTGTGAGTGTCTGAGTGAGCCGGTTGCTCTTTCCTAACATTTGTGAGTGTCTGAGTGAGTGGTTGCTCCTTCTTAACATTTGTGAGTGTCTGAGTGAGCCGGTTGCTCTTTCCTAACATTTGTGAGTGTCTCAGTGAGCGGTTGCTCCTTCCTAACATTTGTGAGTGTCTGAGTGAGCGGTTGCTCTTTCCTAACATTTGTGAGTGTCTGAGCGATCCGTTTGCTTCTTCCTAACATTTGTGAGTGTCTCAGTGAGCGATTGCTCCTTCCTAACATTTGTGAGTGTTTGAGTGAGCCGGTTGCACCTTCCTAACATTTGTGAGTGTCTGAGTGAGCGGTTGCTCCTTCCTAACATTTGTGAGTGTCTGAGCGAGCCGGTTGCTCCTTCCTAACATTTGTGAGTGTCTCAGTGAGCGGTTGCTCCTTCCTAACATTTGTGGGTGTCTGAGCGAGCTGGTTGCTCCTTCCTAACATTTGTGAGTGTCTGGGTGAGTGGTTGCTCCTTCCTAACATTTGTGAGTGATTCAGTGAGCGGTTGCTCCTTCCTAACATTTGTGAGTGTCTGAGCGAGCCGGTTGCTCCTTCCTAACATTTGTGACTCTCTGAGTGAGCAGTTGCTCCTTCCTAACATTTGTGAGTGTCTGAGTGAGCGGTTGCTCCTTCCTAACATTTGTGAGTGTCTGAGTGAGCGGTTGCTCCATCCTAACATTTGTGAGTGTCTCAGTGAGCGGATGCTCCTTCCTAACATTTGTGAGTGTCTCAGTGAGCGGTTGCTCTTTCCTAACATTTGTGAGTGTTTCAGTCAGCGGTTGCTCCTTCCTAACATTTGTGAGTGTCTGAGTGAGTGGTTGCTCCTTCCTAACATTTGTGAGTGTCTGAGTGAGTGGTTGCTCCTTCTTAACATTTGAGAGTGTCTGAGTGAGCCGGTTGCTCTTTCCTAACATTTGTGAGTGTCTGAGTGAGCCGGTTGCTCCGTTCCTAACATTTGTGAGTGTCTCAGTGAGCGTTTGCTCCATCCTAACATTTGTGAGTGTCTGAGTGAGCCGGTTGCTTCTTCCTAACATTTGTGAGTGTCTGAGTGAGCAGTTGCTCCTTCCTAACATTTGTGAGTGTCTGAGTGAGCCGGTTGCTCCTTCCTAACATTTGTGAGTATCTGAGTGGTTGCTCCTTTCTAACATTTGTGAATGTCTGAGTGAGCGGTTGCTCCTTCCTAACATTTGTGAGTGTTTATGCGAGCGGTTGCTCCTTCTTAACATTTGTGAGTGTCTGAGTGAGCCGGTTGCTCTTTCCTAACATTTGTGAGTGTCTGAGTGAGTGGTTGCTCCTTCTTAACATTTGTGAGTGTCTGAGTGAGCCGGTTGCTCTTTCCTAACATTTGTGAGTGTCTCAGTGAGCGGTTGCTCCTTCCTAACATTTGTGAGTGTCTGAGTGAGCGGTTGCTCTTTCCTAACATTTGTGAGTGTCTGAGCGATCCGTTTGCTTCTTCCTAACATTTGTGAGTGTCTCAGTGAGCGATTGCTCCTTCCTAACATTTGTGAGTGTTTGAGTGAGCCGGTTGCACCTTCCTAACATTTGTGAGTGTCTGAGTGAGCGGTTGCTCCTTCCTAACATTTGTGAGTGTCTGAGCGAGCCGGTTGCTCCTTCCTAACATTTGTGAGTGTCTCAGTGAGCGGTTGCTCCTTCCTAACATTTGTGGGTGTCTGAGCGAGCTGGTTGCTCCTTCCTAACATTTGTGAGTGTCTGGGTGAGTGGTTGCTCCTTCCTAACATTTGTGAGTGATTCAGTGAGCGGTTGCTCCTTCCTAACATTTGTGAGTGTCTGAGCGAGCCGGTTGCTCCTTCCTAACATTTGTGACTCTCTGAGTGAGCAGTTGCTCCTTCCTAACATTTGTGAGTGTCTGAGTGAGCGGTTGCTCCTTCCTAACATTTGTGAGTGTCTGAGTGAGCGGTTGCTCCTTCCTAACATTTGTGAGTGTCTGAGTGAGCCGATTGCTCCTTCCTAACATTTGTGAGTGTCCGAGCAAGCCGGTTGCTCCTTCCTAACATTTGTGAGTGTCCGAGCGAGCGGTTGCTTCTTCCTAACATTTGTGAGTGTCCGAGCGAGCGGTTGCTTGTTCCTAACATTTTCGAGTGTCTGAGTGAGCGGTTGCTCCTTCCTAGCATTTGTGAGTGTCTGAGCAGAGCCGGTTGCTCATTCCTAACATTTGTGAGTGTTTGAGCGAGCGGTTGCTCCTTCCTAACATTTGTGAGTGTCTGAGTGAGCGGTTGATCCTTCCTAACATTTGTGAGTGTCTGAGCAGAGCCAGTTGCTCCCTCGAAAACATTTGTGAGTGTCTGAGTGAGCGGTTGCTCCTTCGTAACATTTGTGAGTGTCTGAGTGAGCGGTTAATTCTTCCTAACATTTGTGAGTGTCTGAGTGAGCGGTTGCTCCTTCCTCACATTTGTGAGTGTCTCAGTGAGCGGTTGATCCTTTCTAACATTTGTGAGTGTCTATGTGAGCCGGTTGCTCCTTCCTAACATTTGTGAGTGTCTGAGCGAGCCGATTGCTTCTTCCTAACATTTGTGAGTGTCTGAGCGAGCAGTTGCTCCTTCTTAACATTTGTGAGTGTCTGAGTGAGCCGGTTGCTCTTTCTTAACATTTGTGAGTGTCTCAGTGAGCGGTTGCTCCTTCCTAACATTTGTGAGTGTCTGAGTGAGCGGTTGCTCTTTCCTAACATTTGTGAGTGTCTGAGCGAGCCGTTTGCTTCTTCCTAACATTTGTGAGTGTCTCAGTGAGCGATTGCTCCTTCCTAACATTTGTAAGTGTCTGAGTGAGCCGGTTGCACCTTCCTAACATTTGTGAGTGTCTGAGTGAGCGGTTGCTCCTTCCTAACATTTGTGAGTGTCTGAGCGAGCCGGTTGCTCCTTCCTAACATTTGTGAGTGTCTCAGTGAGCGGTTGCTCCTTCCTAACATTTGTGGGTGTTTGAGCGAGCTGGTTGCTCCTTCCTAACATTTGTGAGTGTCTGGGTGAGTGGTTGCTCCTTCCTAACATTTGTGAGTGATTCAGTGAGCGGTTGCTCCTTCCTAACATTTGTGAGTGTCTGAGCGAGCTGGTTGCTCCTTCCTACCATTTGTGACTCTCTGAGTGAGCAGTTGCTCCTTCCTAACATTTGTGAGTATCTGAGTGAGCGGTTGCTCCTTCCTAACATTTGTGAGTGTCTGAGTGAGCGGTTGATCCTTTCTAACATTTGTGAGTGTCTCAGTGAGCGGTTGCTCCTTCCTAACATTTGTGAGTGTCTGAGCGAGCCGTTGCTCCTTCCTAACATTTGTGAGTGTCTGAGCGAGCGGTTGCTCCTTCCTAACATTTGTGAGTGTCTCAGTGAGCGGTTGCTCCTTCCTAAGATTTTTGAGTGTCTGAGCGAGCCGGTTGCTTCTTCCTAACATTTGTGAGTGTCTGAGTGAGCGTTTGCTCCATCCTAACATTTGTGAGTGTCTCAGTGAGCGGTTGCTCCTTCCTAACATTTGTGAGTGTCTCAGTGAGCGGTTGCTCCTTCCTAACATTTGTGAGTGTCTGAGTGAGCGGTTGCTCCTTCCTAACATTTGTGAGTGTATGAGTGAGCGGTTGCTCCTTCCTAACATTTTTGAGTGTCTGAGCGAGCCGGTTGCTTCTTCCTAACATTTGTGAGTGTCTCAGTGAGCGGTTGCTCCATCCTAACAATTGTGAGTGTCTGAGTGAGCGGTTGCTCCTTCCTAACATTTGTGAGTGTCTGAGTGAGCGGTTGCTCCTTCCTAACATTTGTGAGTGTCTGAGTGAGCGTTTGCTCCATCCTAACATTTGTGAGTGTCTGAGTGAGCCGGTTGCTTCTTCCTAACATTTGTGAGTGTCTGAGTGAGCGTTTGCTCCATCCTAACATTTGTGAGTGTCTGAGTGAGCGGTTGCTCCTTTCTAACATTTGTGAGTGTCTAAGTGAGCGGTTGCTTCTTCCTAACATTTGTGAGTGTCTGAGTGAGCGGTTGCTTCTTCCTAACATTTGTGAGTGTCTGAGTGGTTGCTAATTCCTAACATTTGTGAGTGTCTCAGTGAGCGGTTGCTCCATCCTAACATTTGTGAGTGTCTCAGTGAGCGGATGCTCCTTCCTAACATTTGTGAGTGTCTCAGTGAGCGGTTGCTCTTTCCTAACATTTGTGAGTGTTTCAGTCAGCGGTTGCTCCTTCCTAACATTTGTGAGTGTCTGAGTGAGTGGTTGCTCCTTCCTAACATTTGTGAGTGTCTGAGTGAGTGGTTGCTCCTTCTTAACATTTGTGAGTGTCTGAGTGAGTGGTTGCTCCTTCCTAACATTTGTGAATGTCTGAGTGAGCGGTTGCTCCTTCCTAACATTTGTGAGTGTCTGAGCGAGCGGTTGCTCCTTCTTAACATTTGTGAGTGTCTGAGTGAGTGGTTGCTCCTTCCTAACATTTGTGAATGTCTGAGTGAGCGGTTGCTCCTTCCTAACATTTGTGAGTGTCTGAGCGAGCGGTTGCTCCTTCTTAACATTTGTGAGTGTCTGAGTGAGCCGGTTGCTCTTTCCTAACATTTGTGAGTGTCTGAGTGAGTGGTTGCTCCTTCTTAACATTTGTGAGTGTCTGATTGAGCCGGTTGCTCCTTCCTAACATTTGTGAGTGTTTGAGCGAGCGGTTGCTCCTTCCTAACATTTGTGAGTGTCTGAGTGAGCCGGTTCCTTCTTCCTAACATTTGTGAGTGTCTGAGTGAGCGGTTGCTTCTTCCTAACATTTGTGAGTGTCTGAGCGAGCCGGTTGCTTCTTCCTAACATTTGTGAGTGTCTGAGCGAGCCCGTTGCACTTTCCTAACATTTATGAGTGTCTAAGTGCGCCCGTTGCTCCTTCCTAATATTTGTAATTGTCTGAGCGAGCGGTTGCTTCTTCCTAACATTTGTGAGTGTCTGAGCGAGCGGTTGCTTCTTCCTAATATTTGTGAGTGTCTGGGTGAGCGATTGCTCCTTCCTAACATTTGTTAGTGTCTGAGCGAGCCCGTTGCTCCTTCCTAACATTTGTGAGTGTCTCAGTGAGCGGTTGCTCCTTCCTAACATTTGTGAGTGTCTGAGTGAGCGGTTGCTCCTTCCTAACATTTTTGAGTGTCTGAGCGAGCCGGTTGCTTCTTCCTAACATTTGTGAGTGTCTGAGTGAGCGTTTGCTCCATCCTAACATTTGTGAGTGTCTGAGTGAGCGGTTGCTCCTTCCTAACATTTGTGAGTGTCTGAGTGAGCGTTTGCTCCATCCTAACATTTGTGAGTGTCTGAGTGAGCCGGTTGCTTCTTCCTAACATTTGTGAGTGTCTGAGTGAGCGTTTGCTCCATCCTAACATTTGTGAGTGTCTGAGTGAGCGGTTGCTCCTTTCTAACATTTGTGAGTGTCTAAGTGAGCGGTTGCTTCTTCCTAACATTTGTGAGTGTCTGAGTGAGCGGTTGCTTCTTCCTAACATTTGTGAGTGTCTGAGTGGTTGCTAATTCCTAACATTTGTGAGTGTCTCAGTGAGCGGTTGCTCCATCCTAACATTTGTGAGTGTCTCAGTGAGCGGATGCTCCTTCCTAACATTTGTGAGTGTCTCAGTGAGCGGTTGCTCTTTCCTAACATTTGTGAGTGTTTCAGTCAGCGGTTGCTCCTTCCTAACATTTGTGAGTGTCTGAGTGAGTGGTTGCTCCTTCCTAACATTTGTGAGTGTCTGAGTGAGTAGTTGCTCCTTCTTAACATTTGTGAGTGTCTGAGTGAGTGGTTGCTCCTTCCTAACATTTGTGAATGTCTGAGTGAACGGTTGCTCCTTCCTAACATTTGTGAGTGTCTGAGCGAGCGGTTGCTCCTTCTTAACATTTGTGAGTGTCTGAGTGAGTGGTTGCTCCTTCCTAACATTTGTGAATGTCTGAGTGAGCGGTTGCTCCTTCCTAACATTTGTGAGTGTCTGAGCGAGCGGTTGCTCCTTCTTAACATTTGTGAGTGTCTGAGTGAGCCGGTTGCTCTTTCCTAACATTTGTGAGTGTCTGAGTGAGTGGTTGCTCCTTCTTAACATTTGTGAGTGTCTGAGTGAGCCGGTTGCTCCTTCCTAACATTTGTGAGTGTTTGAGCGAGCGGTTGCTCCTTCCTAACATTTGTGAGTGTCTGAGTGAGCCGGTTCCTTCTTCCTAACATTTGTGAGTGTCTGAGTGAGCGGTTGCTTCTTCCTAACATTTGTGAGTGTCTGAGCGAGCC
Source organism: Petromyzon marinus (assembly GCF_048934315.1). Classification (NCBI taxonomy): domain Eukaryota; kingdom Metazoa; phylum Chordata; class Hyperoartia; order Petromyzontiformes; family Petromyzontidae; genus Petromyzon; species Petromyzon marinus. The sequence continues at coordinate 5,854,894 of NC_133740.1, read as the reverse complement.
GGTTGCTTCTTCCTAACATTTGTGAGTGTCTGAGCGAGCCCGTTGCACTTTCCTAACATTTATGAGTGTCTAAGTGCGCCCGTTGCTCCTTCCTAACATTTGTAATTGTCTGAGCGAGCGGTTGCTTCTTCCTAACATTTGTGAGTGTCTCAGTGAGCGGTTGCTCCTTCCTAACATTTTTGAGTGTCTGAGTGAGCGGTTGTTCCTTCCTAACATTTGTGAGTGTCTGAGTGAGCAGTTGCTCCTTCCTAACATTTTTGAGTGTCTGAGCGAGCCGGTTGCTTCTTCCTAACATTTGTGAGTGTCTGAGTGAGCGTTTGCTCCATCCTAACATTTGTGAGTGTCTGAGTGAGCGGTTGCTCCTTCCTAACATTTGTGAGTGTCTGAGTGAGCGGTTGCTCCTTCCTAACATTTGTGAGTGTCTGAGTGAGCGTTTGCTCCATCCTAACATTTGTGAGTGTCTGAGTGAGCCGGTTGCTTCTTCCTAACATTTGTGAGTGTCTGAGTGAGCGTTTGCTCCATCCTAACATTTGTGAGTGTCTGAGTGAGCGGTTGCTCCTTTCTAACATTTGTGAGTGTCTAAGTGAGCGGTTGCTTCTTCCTAACATTTGTGAGTGTCTGAGTGAGCGGTTGCTTCTTCCTAACATTTGTGAGTGTCTGAGTGGTTGCTAATTCCTAACATTTGTGAGTGTCTCAGTGAGCGGTTGCTCCATCCTAACATTTGTGAGTGTCTCAGTGAGCGGATGCTCCTTCCTAACATTTGTGAGTGTCTCAGTGAGCGGTTGCTCTTTCCTAACATTTGTGAGTGTTTCAGTCAGCGGTTGCTCCTTCCTAACATTTGTGAGTGTCTGAGTGAGTGGTTGCTCCTTCCTAACATTTGTGAGTGTCTGAGTGAGTGGTTGCTCCTTCTTAACATTTGTGAGTGTCTGAGTGAGTGGTTGCTCCTTCCTAACATTTGTGAATGTCTGAGTGAGCGGTTGCTCCTTCCTAACATTTGTGAGTGTCTGAGCGAGCGGTTGCTCCTTCTTAACATTTGTGAGTGTCTGAGTGAGTGGTTGCTCCTTCCTAACATTTGTGAATGTCTGAGTGAGCGGTTGCTCCTTCCTAACATTTGTGAGTGTCTGAGCGAGCCGGTTGCTCCTTCCTAACATTTGTGAGTGTCTCAGTGAGCGGTTGCTCCTTCCTAACATTTGTGGGTGTTTGAGCGAGCTGGTTGCTCCTTCCTAACATTTGTGAGTGTCTGGGTGAGTGGTTGCTCCTTCCTAACATTTGTGAGTGATTCAGTGAGCGGTTGCTCCTTCCTAACATTTGTGAGTGTCCGAGCGAGCTGGTTGCTCCTTCCTAACATTTGTGACTCTCTGAGTGAGCAGTTGCTCCTTCCTAACATTTGTGAGTATCTGAGTGAGCGGTTGCTCCTTCCTAACATTTGTGAGTGTCTGAGTGAGCGGTTGATCCTTTCTAACATTTGTGAGTGTCTCAGTGAGCGGTTGCTCCTTCCTAACATTTGTGAGTGTCTGAGCGAGCCGTTGCTCCTTCCTAACATTTGTGAGTGTCTGAGCGAGCGGTTGCTCCTTCCTAACATTTGTGAGTGTCTCAGTGAGCGGTTGCTCCTTCCTAACATTTGTGAGTGTCTGAGTGAGCGTTTGCTCCATCCTAACATTCGTGAGTGTCTCAGTGAGCGGTTGCTCCTTCCTAACATTTGTGAGTGTCTCAGTGAGCGGTTGCTCCTTCCTAACATTTGTGAGTGTCTGAGTGAGCGGTTGCTCCTTCCTAACATTTGTGAGTGTCTGAGTGAGCGGTTGCTCCTTCCTAACATTTTTGAGTGTCTGAGCGAGCCGGCTGCTTCTTCCTAACATTTGTGAGTGTCTGAGTGAGCGTTTGCTCCATCCTAACATTTGTGAGTGTCTGAGTGAGCGGTTGCTCCTTCCTAACATTTGTGAGTGTCTGAGTGAGCGGTTGCTCCTTCCTAACATTTGTGAGTGTCTGAGTGAGCGTTTGCTCCATCCTAACATTTGTGAGTGTCTGAGTGAGCGGTTGCTCCTTCCTAACATTTGTGAGTGTCTGAGTGAGCGGTTGCTCCTTCCTAACATTTTTGAGTGTCTGAGCGAGCCGGTTGCTTCTTCCTAACATTTGTGAGTGTCTGAGTGAGCGTTTGCTCCATCCTAACATTTGTGAGTGTCTGAGTGAGCGGTTGCTCCTTTCTAACATTTGTGAGTGTCTAAGTGAGCGGTTGCTTCTTCCTAACATTTGTGAGTGTCTGAGTGAGCGGTTGCTTCTTCCTAACATTTGTGAGTGTCTGAGTGGTTGCTAATTCCTAACATTTGTGAGTGTCTCAGTGAGCGGTTGCTCCATCCTAACATTTGTGAGTGTCTCAGTGAGCGGATGCTCCTTCCTAACATTTGTGAGTGTCTCAGTGAGCGGTTGCTCTTTCCTAACATTTGTGAGTGTTTCAGTCAGCGGTTGCTCCTTCCTAACATTTGTGAGTGTCTGAGTGAGTGGTTGCTCCTTCCTAACATTTGTGAGTGTCTGAGTGAGTGGTTGCTCCTTCTTAACATTTGTGAGTGTCTGAGTGAGTGGTTGCTCCTTCCTAACATTTGTGAATGTCTGAGTGAGCGGTTGCTCCTTCCTAACATTTGTGAGTGTCTGAGCGAGCGGTTGCTTCTTCTTAACATTTGTGAGTGTCTGAGTGAGCCGGTTGCTCTTTCCTAACATTTGTGAGTGTCTGAGTGAGTGGTTGCTCCTTCTTAACATTTGTGAGTGTCTGAGTGAGCCGGTTGCTCCTTCCTAACATTTGTGAGTGTTTGAGCGAGCGGTTGCTCCTTCCTAACATTTGTGAGTGTCTGAGTGAGCCGGTTCCTTCTTCCTAACATTTGTGAGTGTCTGAGTGAGCGGTTGCTTCTTCCTAACATTTGTGAGTGTCTGAGCGAGCCGGTTGCTTCTTCCTAACATTTGTGAGTGTCTGAGCGAGCCCGTTGCACTTTCCTAACATTTATGAGTGTCTAAGTGCGCCCGTTGCTCCTTCCTAACATTTGTAATTGTCTGAGCGAGCGGTTGCTTCTTCCTAACATTTGTGAGTGTCTGAGCGAGCGGTTGCTTCTTCCTAATATTTGTGAGTGTCTGGGTGAGCGATTGCTCCTTCCTAACATTTGTTAGTGTCTGAGCGAGCCCGTTGCTCCTTCCTAACATTTGTGAGTGTCTCAGTGAGCGGTTGCTCCTTCCTAACATTTGTGAGTGTCTGAGTGAGCCGGTTGCTTCTTCCTAACCTTTGTGAGTGTCTGAGTGAGCCGGTTGCTCTTTCCTAACATTTGTGAGTGTCTCAGTGAGCGGTTGCTCCTTCCTAACATTTGTGAGTGTCTGAGTGAGCGGTTGCTTCTTCCTAACATTTGTGAGTGTCTGAGTGGTTGCTAATTCCTAACATTTGTGAGTGTCTCAGTGAGCGGTTGCTCCATCCTAACATTTGTGAGTGTCTCAGTGAGCGGATGCTCCTTCCTAACATTTGTGAGTGTCTCAGTGAGCGGTTGCTCTTTCCTAACATTTGTGAGTGTTTCAGTCAGCGGTTGCTCCTTCCTAACATTTGTGAGTGTCTGAGTGAGTGGTTGCTCCTTCCTAACATTTGTGAGTGTCTGAGTGAGTGGTTGCTCCTTCTTAACATTTGTGAGTGTCTGAGTGAGTGGTTGCTCCTTCCTAACATTTGTGAATGTCTGAGTGAGCGGTTGCTCCTTCCTAACATTTGTGAGTGTCTGAGCGAGCGGTTGCTCCTTCTTAACATTTGTGAGTGTCTGAGTGAGCCGGTTGCTCTTTCCTAACATTTGTGAGTGTCTGAGTGAGTGGTTGCTCCTTCTTAACATTTGTGAGTGTCTGAGTGAGCCGGTTGCTCCTTCCTAACATTTGTGAGTGTTTGAGCGAGCGGTTGCTCCTTCCTAACATTTGTGAGTGTCTGAGTGAGCCGGTTCCTTCTTCCTAACATTTGTGAGTGTCTGAGTGAGCGGTTGCTTCTTCCTAACATTTGTGAGTGTCTGAGCGAGCCGGTTGCTTCTTCCTAACATTTGTGAGTGTCTGAGCGAGCCCGTTGCACTTTCCTAACATTTATGAGTGTCTAAGTGCGCCCGTTGCTCCTTCCTAACATTTGTAATTGTCTGAGCGAGCGGTTGCTTCTTCCTAACATTTGTGAGTGTCTGAGCGAGCGGTTGCTTCTTCCTAATATTTGTGAGTGTCTGGGTGAGCGATTGCTCCTTCCTAACATTTGTTAGTGTCTGAGCGAGCCCGTTGCTCCTTCCTAACATTTGTGAGTGTCTCAGTGAGCGGTTGCTCCTTCCTAACATTTGTGAGTGTCTGAGCGAGCGGTTGCTCCTTCTTAACATTTGTGAGTGTCTGAGTGAGTGGTTGCTCCTTCCTAACAATTGTGAGTGTTTCAGTGAGCGGTTGCTCCTTTCTAACATTTGTGAGTGTCTGAGCGAGCGGTTACTTCTTCCTAACATTTGCGAGTGTCTGATTGAGTGGTTGCTCTTTCCTAACATTTGTGAGTGTCTCAGTGAGCGGTTGCTCCTTCCTAACATTTGTGAGTGTCTCAGTGAGCGGTTGCTCCTTCCTAACATTTGTGAGTTTCTCAGTGAGCGGTTGCTCCTTCCTAACATTTGTGAGTGTCTCAGTGAGCGGTTGCTCCTTCCTAACATTTGTGAGTGTCTCAGTGAGCGGTTGCTCCTTCCTAACATTTGTAAGTGTCTGAGCGAGCGGTTGCTCCTTCTTAACATTTGTGAGTGTCTGAGTGAGTGGTTGCTCCTTCCTAACAATTGTGAGTGTTTCAGTGAGCGGTTGCTCCTTTCTAACATTTGTGAGTGTCTGAGCGAGCGGTTACTTCTTCCTAACATTTGCGAGTGTCTGATTGAGTGGTTGCTCTTTCCTAACATTTGTGAGTGTGTCAGTGAGCGGTTGCTCCTTCCTAACATTTGTGAGTGTCTCAGTGAGCGGTTGCTCCTTCCTAACATTTGTGAGTTTCTCAGTGAGCGGTTGCTCCTTCCTAACATTTGTGAGTGTCTCAGTGAGCGGTTGCTCCTTCCTAACATTTGTGCGTGTCTCAGTGAGCGGTTGCTCCTTCCTAACATTTGTGAGTGTCTGAGCGAGCGGTTGCTCCTTCTTAACATTTGTGAGTGTCTGAGTGAGTGGTTGCTCCTTCCTAACAATTGTGAGTGTTTCAGTGAGCGGTTGCTCCTTTCTAACATTTGTGAGTGTCTGAGCGAGCGGTTACTTCTTCCTAACATTTGCGAGTGTCTGATTGAGTGGTTGCTCTTTCCTAACATTTGTGAGTTTCTCAGTGAGCGGTTGCTCCTTCCTAACATTTGTGAGTGTCTCAGTGAGCGGTTGCTCCTTCCTAACATTTGTGAGTGTCTCAGTGAGCGGTTGCTCCTTCCTAACATTTGTGAGTTTCTCAGTGAGCGGTTGCTCCTTCCAAACATTTGTGAGTGTCTGAGTGAGCGGTTGCTCCTTCCTAACATTTGTGAGTGTCTTAGTGAGCGGTTGCTCCTTCCTAACATTTGTGAGTGTCTGAGTGAGCGGTTGCTCCTTCCTAACATTTGTGAGTTTCTCAGTGAGCGGTTGCTCCTTCCTAACATTTGTGATTGTCTGAGCGAGCCGGTTGCTCCTTCCTAACATTTGTGATTGTCTGAGCGAGCCGGTTGCTCCTTCCTAACATTTTCGAGTGTCTGCGCGAGCGGTTGATCCTTTCTAACATTGGGAAAGTTTTTTTTCTCTCTCCCTCTCAGGGTGCCAACCAAAACCGGTCTGGCTCTTGAAACGTAACCTAAATTAACGTTGACTGCGCCCAAAGTGTTGTGTGGGGAGTGTGTGGTGGAGCGGTGGGGGTTGGGTGTGGTTATTTTATTATTTATTACTGAACTTTTTTTTATTTTTGGTTGTTACAGGAAAATGTTGCTAAAGAATTTCTGGTTTTTGGCTTTTAACTCCCGGATTGAGCAGCCGCCATTGTTTGGTTGTCATGGTTACCCTGTCGCCATCTTTGGTTGTCAAGGTTACCCTGTCACCGTTTTTGGTCGTCAAGGTTCACCTGTGACACAAACTCCACTCACTCACTCTGTAGAACAGGGCTTGAACACACAAACTACACTCACTCACTCTGTAGAACAGGGGTAGAACACACAACCTCCACTAACTCACTCTGTAGAACAGGAGTAGAACACACAAACTCCACTCACTCACTCTGAAGCACAGGGCTAGAACACACAAACTCCACTCACTCACTCTGTAGAACAGAAGTAGAACACACAAACTCCACTCACTCACTCTGTAGAACAGGAGTAGAACACACAAACTCCACTCACTCACTCTGTAGAACAGGGCTAGAACACACAAACTCCACTCACTCACTCTGCAAAACAGGGGTAGAACACACAACCTCCACTAACTCACTCTGTAGAACAGGAGTAGAACACACAAACTCCACTCACTCACTCTGTAGAACAGGGCTAGAACACACAAACTCCACTCACTCACTCTGTAGAACAGGGCTAGAACACACAACTCCACTCACTCACTCTGTAGCACAGGGCTAGAACACACAAACTCCACTCACTCACTCTGTAGAACAGAAGTAGAACACACAAACTCCACTCACTCACTCTGTAGAACAGGGCTAGAACACACAAACTCCACTCACTCACTCTGTAGAACAGGGCTAGAACACACAAACTCCACTAACTCACTCTGTAGAACAGGGCTAGAACACACAAACTCCACTCAGTCACTCTGTAGAACAGGAGTAGAACACACAAACTCCACTCACTAACTCTGTAAAACAATGGTAGATCACAAACTCCACTCACTCACTCTGTAGAACAGGGCTAGAACACACAAACTCCACTCACTCTGTAGAACAGGAGTAGAACACACAAACTCCACTCACACTCACTCTGTAGAACAGGGCTAGAACACACAAACTCCACTCACACACTCTGTAGAACAGGAGTAGAACACACAAACTCCACTCACTCTGTAGAACAGGGCTAGAACACACAAACTCCACTCACTCACTCTGTAGAACAGGAGTAGAACACACAAACTCCATTCACTCACTCTGTAGAACAGGGCTAGAACACAGAAACTCCACTCACTCACTCTGTAGAACAGGAGTAGAACACACAAACTCCACTCACTCACTCTGTAGAAGAGGGCTAGAACACACAAACTCCACTCACTCACTCTGTAGAACAGGAGTAGAACACACAAACTCCACTCACTCACTCTGTAGACCAGGGGTAGAACACACAAACTCCACTCACTCTGTAGAACAGGGGAAGAACACACAAACTCCACTCACTCACTCTGTAGAACAGGAGTAGAACACACAAACTCCACTCACTCACTCTGTAGAACAGGAGTAGAACACACAAACTCCACTCACTCACTCTGTAGAACAGGAGTAGAACACACAAACTCCACTCACTCTGTAGAACAGGGCTAGAACACACAAACTCCACTCACTCACTCTGTAGAATAGGGCTAGAACACACAAACTCCACTCACTCACTCACTCTGTAGAACAGGGCTAGAACACACAAACTCCACTCACTCACTCTGTAGAACAGGGCTAGAACACACAAACTCCACTCACTCTGTAGAACAGGGCTAGAACACACAAACTCCACTCACTCACTCTGTAGAACAGGGCTAGAACACACAGACTCCACTCACTCACTCTGTAGAACAGGAGTAGAACACACAAACTCCACTCACTCACTCTGTAGAACAGGGGTAGAACACACAAACTCCACTCACTCACTCTGTAGAACAGGGCTAGAACACACAAACTCCACTCACTCACTCTGTAGAACAGGGCTAGAACACACACACTCCACTCACTCACTCTGTAGAACAGGGCTAGAACACACAAACTCCACTCACTCACTCTGTAGAACAGGGGTAGAACAAACAAACTCCACTCACTCTGTGGAACAGGAGTAGAACACACAAACTCCACTCACTCACTCTGTAGAACAGGAGTAGAACACACAAACTCCACTCACTCACTCTGTAGAACAGGGCTAGAACACACAAACTCCACTCACTTTGTAGAACAGGGGTAGAACACACAAACTCCACTCACTCACTCTGTAGAACAGGGGTTGACCACGGAAACTCCAATCACTGAAAAGGGCCCTAGTCATGGACGGAACCCAATGCCCCTTTGTGTTCAGGGGCAGTCCATAAATGACGTCACGCGATTTTTGACGATTTTTGACTCCCCACCCCCAACCCCATACGTCACGCGGCGTTACAAAAGTCAGACCCCCCCCCCCTCAAATATGACGTCACAAAGCTCTGCCAACCCCCCCCCCCCCCCCCCCCAAAAAATATATATAAATATAAAACACGCTTCAATTCGCTTTAAACTATTGTCACATTGTAGTTGCTTATTTAACGTGGCGCTGCACTCCGATGTTGCAGGAGAAAACATTTATTACAAAGTCTATTCAATTAAGTAGAACGTGCTGTCTGTATTTATTTATAAAGTTTCTCGTTTTGATGTGACGTCACATTACTCAAACGCCCCGCCCCCCACTCCTCCTCCTCGTCACACATCGTCACAAATGTCTGACCCCCAACCCCACCCCACCCAGGTGCGTGACGTCATTTATGGACGGCCCCAAATGACAGCAGCTCTACCACGTGGAGACCCATAGAGATACATACACACCCATAGAGATACATAGAGACCCATAGAGATACATAGAGACCCATAGAGTTACATAGACACCCATAGAGATACATAGAGACCCATAAAGATACATAGAGACCCATAGAGATACATAGAGACCCATGGAGATACATAGACACCCATAGATATACATAGAGACCCATAGAGATACATAGACATCCATAGAAATACATAGAGACCCATAGAGATACATAGACACCCATAGAGATACATAGACACCCATAGAGATACATAGACATCCATAGAAATACATAGAGACCCATAGAGATACATAGACACTCATAGAGATACATAGATTCCCATATAAATACATAGAAACCCATAGAGATACATACACATCTTTAGAGATACATAGACACCCATAGAGATACATAGAGACCCATAGAGATACATAGAGATCCATAGAGATACATACAGACCCATAGAGATACATAGAGACCCATAGAGATACATAGACACCCATAGAGATACATAGAGACTCATAGAGATATATAGACACCAATAGAAATACATAGAGACCCATAGAGATACATCGACACCCAGAGAGATACATAGACACCCATAGAAATACATAGAGACCCATAGAGATACATACACACCTTTAGATATACATAGACACCCATAGAGATACATAGACACCCATAGAAATACATAGAGACCCATAGAGATACATAGACACCTTTAGAGATACATAGAGACCCATAGAGATACATAGACACACATAGAAATAGAAAGAGACCCATAAAGATATATAGACACCCATAGAGATACATAGAGACCCATAGAGATACATAGACACCCATAGAGATACATAGACACCCATAGAAATACATAGAGACCCATAGAGATACATTGACACCTTTAGAGATACATAGACACCCATAGAGATACATAGAGACCCATAGAGATACATAGACACCCATAGAAACACATAGAGACCCATATAGATATATAGACACCCATAGAGATAGATAGACACCCATAGAAATACATAGAGACCCATAGAGATACATACAAACCTTTAGAGATACATAGACACCCATAGAGATACATAGAGACCCACAGAGATACAAAGAGATCCATAGAGATACATACAGACCCATAGAGATACATAGAGACCCATAGAGATACATAGACACCCATAGAAATACATAGAGACCCATAGAGATACATAGACACCCATAGAGATACATAGACACCTATAGAAATACATAGAGACCCAAAGAGATACATACACACCTTTAGAGATACATAGACACCCATAGAGATACAAAGATACCCATAGAGATACATAGAGATCCATAGAGATACATCAGACCCATAGAGATACATAGAGACCCATAGAGATACATAGAGACCCATAGAGATACATAGAGACCTATACAGATACATAGACACCCATAGAGATACATAGAGACCCATAGAGATACATAGAGACCCATAGAGATACATACAGACCCATAGAGATACATGGAGATCCATAGAGATACATAGAGGCCCATAGAGATACATAGAGACCCATAGAGATACATAGAGACCCATAGAGATACATAGACATCCATAGAGATACATAGACACCCATAGAGATACATAGACACCTATAGAGATACATAGACACCCATAGAGATACATCGACACCCAGAGAGATACATAGACACCCATAGAAATACATAGAGACCCATAGAGATGCATACACACCTTTAGATATACATAGACACCCATAGAGATACATAGACACCCATAGAAATACATAGAGACCCATAGAGATACATAGACACCTTTAGAGATACATAGAGACCCATAGAGATACATAGACACACATAGAAATACAAAGAGACCCATAAAGATACATAGACACCCATAGAGATACATAGAGACCCATAGAGATTTCATAGACACCCATAGAGATACATAGACACCCATAGAAATACATAGAGACCCATAGAGATACATAGACACCTTTAGAGATACATAGACACCCATAGAGATACATAGAGTCCCATAGAGATACATAGACACCCATAGAAATACATAGAGACCCAGATAGATATATAGACAACCATAGAGATAGATAGACACCCATAGAAATACATAGAGACCCATAGAGATACATACAAACCTTTAGAGATACATAGACACCCATAGAGATACATAGAGACCCATAGAGATACAAAGAGATCCATAGAGATACATACAGACCCATAGAGATACATAGAGACCCATAGAGATACATAGACACCCATAGAAATACATAGAGACCAATAGAGATACATAGACACCCATAGAGATACATAGACACCTATAGAAATACATAGAGACCCAAAGAGATACATACACACCTTTAGAGATACATAGACACCCATAGAGATACAAAGATACCCATAGAGATACATAGAGATCCATAGAGATACATCATACCCATAGAGATACATAGAGACCCATAGAGATACATAGAGACCCATAGAGATACATAGAGACCTATAGAGATACATAGACACCCATAGAGATACATAGAGACCCATAGAGATACATAGAGACCCATAGAGATACATACAGACCCATAGAGATACATGGAGATCCATAGAGATACATAGAGGCCCATAGAGATACATAGAGACCCATAGAGATACATAGAGACCCATAGAGATACATAGACATCCATAGAGATACATAGACACCCATAGAGATACATAGACACCTATAGAGATACATAGACACCCATAGAGATGCATAGAGACCCATAGAGATACATAGAGACCCAGAGAGATACATAGACACCCATAGTGATACATAGATAACCATAGAGATACATAGAGACCCATAGAGATACATAGAGACCCATAGAGATACATAGACACCCAGAGAGATACATAGATACCTATAGAGATACATACACACCCATAGAGAGAAATAGACACCCTTAGAGATACATAGACACCCATAGAGATGCATAGAGACCCATACAGAAACATAGACACCCATAGTGATACATAGAGACCCATAGATATACATAGAGACCCATAGAGATACATAGACACCCATAGAGATACATACCGACCCATAGAGATACATAGGGATCCATAGAGATACATAGAGACCCATAGAGATAGATAGACACCCATAGAGATACATAGAGACCCATAGATATACATAGACACCCATAGAGATACATTGAGACCCATAGAGATACATAGACACCCATAGAGATACATACACACCCATAGAGATACATAGAGACCCATAGTGATACATAGAGACCCATAGAGATACAATGAGACCCATAGAGATACATAGAGACCCAAAGAGATACATAGACACCCATAGAGATAAATAGACACCCATAGAGATATATAGAGACCTATAGAGATACATAGACACCCAAAGTGATACATATAGATCCATAGAGATACATAGAGACCCATAGAGATACATAGACACCCATAGAGACACATAGATACCTATACAGATGCATACACACCCAGAGAGATAAATAGACACCCATATAGATACATATACACCCATAGAGATACATAGAGACCCATACCGATACATAGACACCCATAGTGAAACATAGAGACCCATAGAGGTACATAGAGACTCATAGAGATACATAGACACCCAAAGAGATACATACAAACCCATAGAGATACATAGGGACCTATAGAGATACATAGACACCCATAGAGATACAGAGAGACCGATAGAGATACATAGACACCCATAGAGATACATACACACCCATAGAGATACATAGAGACCCATAGTGATACATAGAGACCCATAGAGATACATAGAGACCCATAGAGATACATAGACACCCATAGAGATACTTAGACACCCATAGAGATACATAGAGACCCATAGAGATACATAGACACCCATAGTGATACATAAAGACCCATAGAGATACATACAGACCCATAGAGATGCATACACACCCATAGAGATACATAGAGACCCATAGTGATACATAGAGACCCATAGAGATACATAGAGACCCATAGAGATACATAGAGACCCATAGAGATACATAGAGAGATTCATAGAGATACATAGACACCCATAGAGATACATAGACACCCATAGAGATACATAGAGGCCATAGAGATACATAGACACCCATAGTGATACATAAAGACCCATAGAGATACATACATACACATAGAGATACATAGGGACCCATAGAGATACATAGAGAGCTATAGAGATACATAGAGACCCATAGTGATACATAGAGACCCATAGAGATACATAGAGAACCATAGAGATACATAGAGACCCATAGAGATACATAGAGACCCATAGAGATACATAGACACCCATAGAGATACATAGACACCCATAGAGATACATAGAGACCCATAGAGATACATAGACTCCCAAAGTGATACATAGAGACCCATAGAGATACATAGAGACCCATAGAGATACATAGACACCCATAGAGACACATAGATACCTATACAGATACATACACACCCTTAGAGATAAATAGACACCCATAGAGATACATAGACACCCATAGAGATACATAGAGACCCATACAGATAAATAGACACCCATAGTGATACATAGAGACCCATAGAGATACATAGAGACCCATAGAGATACATAGACACCCATAGAGATACATACAGACCCATAGAGATACATAGCCACCCATAGAGATACATAGAGACCCGTAGAGATACATAGAGATACATAGAGACCCATAGAGATACATAGACACCCATAGAGATACAGAGAGACCCATAGAGATACATAGACACCCATAGATATGCATACACACCCATAGAGATACATAGAGACCCATAGTGATACATAGAGACCCATAGAGATACATAGAGACCCATAGAGATACATAGAAACCCATAGAGATACATAGAGACCATAGAGATACATAGACACCCATAGAGATACATAGACACCCATAGAGATACATAGAGACCCATAGAGATACATAGACACCCATAGTGATACATAAAGACCCATAGAGATACATACAGACCCATAGAGATACATACACACCCATAGAGATACATAGAGACCCATAGTGATACATAGAGACCCATAGAGATACATAGAGACCCATAGAGATACATAGACACCCATAGAGATACATAGAGACCTATAGAGATACATAGACACCCATAGAGATACATAGACACCCATAGAGATGCATAGAGACCCATAGAGATTCATAGACACCCATAGTGATACATAAAGACCCATAGAGATACATACAACCCCATAGAGATACATAGGGACCCATAGAGATACATAGAGACCCATAGAGATACATAGATACCCATAGAGATACATAGAGACCCTTAGGCTCAACTATAAACTATTATTATTGTACCAGCTAAGTCCCCACTGAGATGATGTGTAGCATCATCGTCACCATAGAAACAGCCAAATACACTAATCGTGTGTTTCTATAGACTCATAGACACCCATAGAGACCCACACTCATAGAGTCCCAAGTAGACTCATTCTCATAGAGACCCACAGATACCCATACTCATAGACACCCATAGAGACCCATACTCATAGACACCCACATAGACTCATACTCATATAGACCCACAAAGACCCACACTCATAGAGACCCATACTCATAGAGACCCACAGAGATCCACAGAGACCCATACTCATAAAGACCCCCAAATACTCATACCAAAGAGACCGACAGAGATCAACAAAGACCCATCTCATAGAGACCCACAAATACCCATACTCACAGACACCCACAGAGATCAACAGAGACCCATACTCACAGAGACCCACAAAGACTAATACTCAAAGAGACCCACAGAGATCCACAGAGACACACACTCATAGAGCCCCACAGAAACCCATACTCATAGAAACCCACAGAGACCCACACTCATAGAGACCCACAGACACCAATACTCATAGAGACCAACAGACACCCATACTCATAGAGACCCACAGAGACCCATACTCATATAGACCCACAGAGACCCATACTCAGAGAGACCCACAGAGACCCATACTCATAGAGACCCACAGAGACCCATACTCATAGAAACCCACAGAGACCCATATTCATAGAGACCCACAGAGACCCACAGAGACCCATACTCATAGAGACCCACAGAGACCCACACTCATGGAGACCCACAGAGACCCATACTCATAGAGACCCACAGAGACCCACAGTAACCCACACTCATAGAGACCCACAGAGACCAATACTCATAGAGACCCACAGAGACCCATACTCATAGAGACCCACAGTGACCCACACTCATAGAGACCCACAGAGACCCACAGAGACCCATACTCACTGACACCCATAGTAACCCATACTCATAGAGACCCACAGAGACCCATACTCACTGACACCCACAGCAACCCACACTCATAGAGACCCACAGAGACCCATACTCACTGACACCCACAGTAACCCACACTCATAGAGACCCACAGAGACCCATACTCACTGACACCCACAGTAACCCATACTCACAGAGACCCACAGTAACCCACACTCATAGAGACCCACAGAGACCCACAGAGACCCATACTCACAGAGACCCAGAGTAACCCACACTCATAGAGACCCACAGAGACCCACAGAAACCCAACACACACCCACAGAGACGCATACTAAAACGAAACTATGTTTATTGTAGCAGTAAAGAACGATTGCGATGTGTAATATATATATATTTTTCCAGCAGCCCTGACCCGGCTCTCACAAATGATACAGCCACATGAAGTGGCTGCTCAGCACTTGAGAATGTATATCACGAATGTGTTTACTCAGACTCATAGAGACCCGTCGCCCCGTAGAGACCCACGCACACCCAAAGGGATACACAGACCCACAGAGACCCACAGAGACCCACAGAGACCCACACAGACCCACAGAGACCCACAGAGACCCACAGAGACCCACAGAGACCCACACAGACCCACAGAGACCCACACAGACCCACAGAGACCCACAGAGACCCACAGAGACCCACACAGACCCACAGAGACCCACACAGACCCACAGAGACCCATATGCCGAAACTAAATTCCGTTGATTCGACCATGTGTAGTAGGGACAGCCGAGATGGGCAGCGATGTTTCAGGAGCTACTAAAAATGATAGCCCCAACGAGGTGGCCTTGCATCATCGTCATCGTCGTCATCATCGTCGTCATCATCGTCATCGTCGTCGTCATCATCGTTATTGTCGTCATCATCGTCGTCATCATCATCATTGCCGTCATCATCGTCGTCATCATCATCATTGCCGTCATCATCGTCGTCATCATCGTCGTCATCATCGTCATCGTCGTCATCATCATCATCGTCATCATCATGGTTGTCATCATCATCATCGTCGTCATCATCATCGTCATCATCGTCGTCATCATCATCATTGCCGTCATCATCGTCGTCATCATCGTCGTCATCATCGTCATCGTCGTCATCATCGTCGTTGTTATCATCGTCATCGTCATCATCATCATTGTCGTCATCATCGTCGTCATCATCATCATTGCCGTCATCATCGTCGGCATCATCGTCGTCATCATCGTCATCGTCGTCATCATCATCATCGTCGTCATCATCATCATCGTCATCATCATGGTTGTCATCGTCATCATCGTCGTCATCATCATCATCATCATCGTTGTCATCATCGTCGTCGTCATCATCGTCGTCATCATCGTCATTGTCGTCGTCGTCGTCATCATCGTCGTCGTCATCGTCATCATCGTCATCATCGTCGTCGTCTTCATCATCATCATTGTCATCATCGTCATCATCGTCGTCATCATCATCGTCGTCATCGTCATCATCGTCGTCATCATCAACGTCATCATCATCGTGATCATCGTGATCATCGTTGTCATTATCGTCATCATCGTCATCATCATTGTGGTCATCATCGTCATCGTCGTCATCATCGTCATCATCATCGTCATCATCGTCGTCATCATCATCGTCATCGTCGTCATCGTCATCATTGTGGTCATCATCATCATCGTCATCGTCGTCATCATCGTCATCATCGTCGTCATCATCATCGTCATCGTCGTCATCATCGTCATCATCGTCGTTATCATCATCGTCATCATCGTCATCATCGTCATCATCGTCGTCGTCGTCATCGTCATCGTCATCATCATCGTCATCATCATCGTCATCATCGTCATCATCCTCGTCATCCTCGCCATCATCGTCGGCACGTGGAAATGTTCCAAACTCCGTGAAGTTGGTTCCAAGTGTGCAATGAAGACTACAAAGACGACACCCGTTGGTTAGTTCGGTAAAGTCACTGTAGATAGATAGATGGAAAAACACTATAACAAAAATCTAAAGTAAATAAAATACAAAATGTAAATGCTCCAAACTCCGTGAAGTTGGTTCCAAGTGTATACACTACACTATACACAGCACTACACACTACACTACTATACTCTACACTACACTATACACTACACTATACACTACACTATACACTACTATACACTACACTATACACTACACTATACACTGCACTACACACTACACTATACACTACACTATACACTTCACTATACACTACACTATACACTACACACTACACTAGACACTATACTATACACTACATTACTATACTCTACACTACACTATACACTACACTATATACTACACCACACACTACACTACACACTACACTATACACTACGCTATACACTACACTATACACTACTATACACAACACTATACAATACACTGTACACTACTATTCACTACACTATACACTACTATACACTACACTATACACAACTATACACTATACACTACACTATACACTACTATACACTACTATACACTACACTACTATACACTACACTATACACTACTATTCACTACAGTATACACTACTATACACTACTATACACTACACTATACACTACTTTACACTACACTATACACTACTATTCACTACACTATAAACTACTATTCACTACACTATACACTACACTACTATACACTACACTACTATACAGCAGGCATCGTCAGGGTCGGGATCGAACCCACGACCTCCTGTAGACCAGGCGAGGTGGCTAACGCCTTCGGCTGGCACCAGTACGAGTCACGTGGTTTACGGTAGGCCTCAGCTGCTTTAGACGACGCACATTGACACGTGAGAGAGAGGGGCACCCCCAGTGGCAGCTGTCCCTGTGCATCAGTCTTTCAGTAGGGGGTAGCGATGCTGCTGCTGCTGCTGCTGTGTGGGTCTGGCCTAGGGGCACCCCCAGTGGCAGCTGCCATTAAATCTCCACGCGTTGATGACGACAATCAACTTGGTTCAGCAAGATTAGTCTATGGGTCTCTATGGGGTCTGTGTATATCTTTAGGTGTCTCTTCGTGTCTCTGTGTGTCTCTGTGTCTCTCTTTGTGTCTCTATGGGTCTCTGTGTGTCTCCGTGTGTCTCTGTGGGTTCCTATGTGTCTCTGTGTCTCAATGTGTCTCTGTGTCTCTCTTCGTGTCTCTATGGGTCTCTATGGGTCTCTATGGGTCTCTATGCATCTATATGTGTCTCTGTGTCTCACTTTGTGTCTCTATGGGTCTCTGTGTGTCTCTGTGTGTCTCTGTGGGTCCCTATGTGTCTCTGTGTCTCAATGTGTCTCCGTGGATTACTATGTGTTTCAATATGTATTTATGTGTGTCTGTGGTCCCTATGTGTCTCTATGTATCTCCACGTGTCTCTATGGGTCTCTGTGTCTCTCTATGGGTCTCTGTGTCTCTCTATGGGTCTCTGTGTCTCTCTATGGGTCTCTGTGAGTCCCTATGTGTCTCTGTGTCTCAATGTGTCTCTCTTCGTGCCTCTATGGGTCTCTATGGGTCTCTGTGTGTCTCTGTAGATCCCTATCTGTCTCTATGGATCTCTATGTGTCTCTGTGTCTCCATGTGTCTCTGTGGATTACTATGTGTTTCAATATGTATTTATGTGTGTCTGTGGTCCCTATGTGTCTCTATGTATCTCCACGTGTCTCTATGGGTCTCTCTATGGGTCTCTGTGTCTCTCTATGGGTCTCTGTGTCTCTCTATGGGTCTCTGTGAGTCCCTATGTGTCTCTGTGTCTCAATGTGTCTCTCTTCGTGCCTCTATGGGTCTCTATGGGTCTCTGTGTGTCTCTGTAGATCCCTATCTGTCTCTATGGATCTCTATGTGTCTCTGTGTCTCCATGTGTCTCTGTGGATTACTATGTGTTTCAATATGTATTTATGTGTGTCTGTGGTCCCTATGTGTCTCTATGTATCTCCACGTGTCTCTATGGGTATCTGTGTCTATCTATGGGTCTCTGTGTCTCTCTATGGGTCTCTGTGTCTCTCTATGGGTCTCTGTGTCTCTCTATGGGTCTCTGTGTCTCTCTATGGGTCTCTGTGTCTCTCTATGGGTCTCTGTGTCTCTCTATGGGTCTCTGTGGTCCCTATGTGCCTCTATGTATCTCCACGTGTCTCTATGGGTCTCTGTGTCTCTCTATGGGTCTCTGTGAGTCCCTATTTGCTTCTATGTCTCTCTTTGTGTCTGTATGGGTCTCTATGGGTCTCTGTGAGTTCCGATGTGTCTCTATGAGTCTCTGTGTGTCTCTAAGGGTGTCTATGTATCTCCATGTGTCTCTATGAGTCTCTATGTGTCTCTAAGGGTCACCATGGTTCTCTATGTCTCCATGTATCTCCATGGGTCTGTATGTATCTCTATGTATCTCTATGGGTCCGTATGTATCTCAATGTATCTCTATGGGTCTGTATGTCTCTCTATGTATCTCTATGTGTCTCTATGGGTCTTTTTGTGTCTCTATGTATCTCTATGTATCTCTATGTATCTCTATGGGTCTCTATGCATCTCTTTGTATCTCTATGGCTATATATGTATCTCTATGGGTCTCTATGTATCTCTATGTATCTCCATGTGTCTCTATGAGTCTCTGTGTGTCTGTGTGTGTCTCTATGTATCTCTATGGGTCTCTATGGGTCTCTGTGTCTCTGTGGGTCTCTATGTATCTCTATGGGTATGTATGTATCTCTATGGGTCTCTATGTATCTCTATGTATCTCCATGTGTCTCTATGAGTCTCTGTGTGTCTCTGTGTGTCTCTATCTATCTCTATGTATCTCTATGGGTCTCTATGGCTCTCTGTGTGTCTCTGTGGGTCTCTATGTATCTCTATGGGGATGTATGTATCTCTATGGGTCTCTATGTATCTCTATGTATCTCCATGTGTCTCTATGAGTCTCTGTGTGTCTCTGTGGGTCTCTATGTATCTCACTTCTGAACAATCGTGTTAAGCAACAGTTAGCGAGCACTTATTAAAAGTGTGAGCGGCACGAACAAACACATACACAACAACAACAACCGCCGTTCGCCACTAAGTGGCGGTGAAGTCACCACGACGCTTGTGCCAGGCCATGTGCACCTTGAGGCCACGTGAAGTGTCGAACGCCCATGGGCAGGAGGTCACGGGGCAGACCCAAGTTCTACAGGTCGACTGACTGAGATGACTGGCTGATGCACCACCTGTGCCCCCTACTGTGCCAACCTGCTGTGCTTTAGCCACCAGGCGCTCCACTCGTTGTTGTGAGCATCGCTCCTCTGCCCTCCGTTGTTGTTGGAGGGCGACTACCTCCAACTGCCCAGTAGCGTCCTTTGCGAGCCTCCTCCACACAGGCCGATCTTGACACCGCTGGTACCAGTCATCGGCAAGTCCAATCAGCTCCACGTCCTCCTGTACCACCTCACTCCATCTCTTCTCTAGTCCGTGCCGCGCCCGTTTAGCCCCCTCGATCCGGCCGAACAAAAGCTGTTTCGGCATGCGGTGGCTGGGCATGCTCACCGATGGGACCTTGTCCAGATTTTTCAAGAATTTGTGAGCTCCTCACACAATCCAGCCTGGTTAAACCCATGATGGATCGTAGGCAGGCAAGCCTAAATGTTTCTAACCGGCGAAGATGTTCCATTAGGGGGGTCCACGTTTCGCAAGCGTAGAGAATGGAGGGAATGACCGTGGCCGAGAAGACCTGAAGCTTAGTGCGGAGCGACAGACCAGGTAACTTCCACATAGCGTTACGCAACCGATGAAAAGATATTGCCGCTCGACTGATTCGGAGTGAGACCTCTGCTGTTAAACTGGAGCCGGTCATAAGCACACTGCCCAGGTATGGGAAACTCTCCACTCTCTCCACAACTGCCCCATTACCGATTGGGAGTTGTGGGGTGGAGTGTCCGATGGTACAAAATACCCAGGCAGGCGCTTAGTTTTGGTGGGGCTGATGGTAAGGCCCCATCTCTTGGTGGCACGCTCCAGTCTCAGCAGCAGCGTCTCCAACTCCTCCTCTGAATGAGCAGCAATTACCAAATCATCGGCATACATTACGTGGTTGAGCAATAGGGAGCCATCCCTTGACCACACCCGGGCATCGATCAGCTATTGAAGGCTTCACGAACTACGTGGTCAAAATAGTTAAATAATGTGGGAGCCAGAGGACATCTCTGTCACACCCCACGCACACACACGCACACACACACGCGCACACACACGCACGCACACACACACGCACACACACGCACGCACACACACACGCACACACACATGCACACACACGCACACACACACACACACGGACACACACACGTACACACACACGCACACACGTACACACACACACACCGACTCACCTGTATGTGCCTCGGCTTGGCCCTCACGGGTCGATTCCGGGCGGGGTTTTTCCATTGCGGAACGATCCCTCATTGCTGCCGCCTCTTCACACGTCCACGCCTGCCTGTGCCTGTGCGTGCGTGCGAGCTACATTACACACGGACTACACACGCTGGCTCACCTACACACGGACTACACACGCAGCTAGACCTGCCTGTGTGTGTGTGTGCATGCTATGTTACACACCCACACACAACAACAACAAGCGCCATTCGCCACTAAGTGGCGGTGACGTCACCACGACGCTTGTGCCAGGCCATGTGCACCTTGAGGCCACGTGAAGTGTCGAACGCCCGCTGGCAGGAGGTCACGGGGCAGACTCAGCAGGTGCCACGGGTCGACTGACCGAGATGACTGGCTGGTGCACCACCTGTGCCCCCTACTGTGCCAACCTGCTGTGCTTTAGCCACCCGGCGCTCCGCTCGTTGTTGTGAGCGTCGCTCCTCCGCCCTCCGTTGTTGTTGGAGGGCGACTACCTCCAACTGCCCAGCAGCATCCTTCACGAGCCTCCTCCACAGAGGCCGATCTTGACACCGCTGGTACCAGTCATCGTCAAGTCGACTCAGCTCCACGTCCTCCTGTACCACATCACTCCATCTCTTCTCTAGCCCGTGCCACGCCCGTTTAGCCCCCTCGATCCGGCCAAACAAGCTGTTTAGGCATGCGGTGGCTGGGCATGTGGGCTACATGACCCAGCCATCGCAGCCTTGCCTGCCGGAGGAGCTCACCGATGAAACTTTGTCCAGATTTTTCAAGGATATGTGAGCTCCTCACACAATCCAGCCTGGTTAAACCCAGGATGAATCGTAGGCAGGCCAGCCTAAATGTTTCTAACTGACGAATATGTTTCATTAGGGGGCTCCAAGTTTCGCAAGCGTTTAGATGGGAGGGAATTACTGTGGCCGAGAAGACCTGTTGCTTCGTGCGGAGCGACAGACCAGTCAGCTTCCATACAGCGTTACGCAACCGATAAAAAGATAATGCCGCTCGACTGATTCGGAGTGAGACCGGAGCCGGTCATGAGCACACTGCCCAGGTATGGGAAACTCTCCACTTAGTTTAGGTGGGGCTGATGGTAAGGCCTCTTGGTGGCAAGCTCCAGGTTCAGCAGCAGCGCCTCCAACTCTTGCTCTGAGTGTGCAGCAAATACCAGATCATCGGCATACGTAACATGGTTGAGCAATAGGGAGCCATCCCTTGACCGCACCCGGGCATCGATCAGCCTCCCATTGTATCTGTACCAGATGGAAATTCCTCCGGTACAGCTATTGAAGGCTTCACGAACTACGTACTCGAAATATATGTTAAATAATGTTGGAGCCAGGGACATCCCTGTCGCACCCAAAGGTGTACAGGGGATGGGACGAAGAACAACCCAGAGCCCAGGCATACTGATGGTATCATAGGCCTCAACCAGGTCAATAAAGCAGAGATGTAGATCTTGTTGGAATTCTCTATACCTCTGCTGTAGCAGACAGACAGAAAATATGGCCTCTGTGCAGGACTGCCCTTTCCTGAAACCGCATTGGGGCTCCACAAGCCTCTCCTTTGCGTTCGTGGCAAGGCGATGTTGAATAATTCCTTGTCAGGACCTTTCCCGGCACACTGAGGAGTGAGATGCCCCTGTAGTTGCTACAGTCTGTGCGGTCCCCCTTCTTAAAGATGGGGACCAACAGGGCATCCATTCAATTCTGCGGAACCCGTCCAGTGGTCCAGACTGTTGTTATGATGTCATGTAGGGCAGTCTGTGCACGAACGCCACCCTCCCTCAGCATTTTGCTTGGGAGATCATCTCTGCCGGTGCCTTTCCTGGTCTCAGGCTGTGGATCTCCTTCAGTACTTCCTCAAAAGATGGCACCTCAGCCAGCCACTCACAGGAGGCACTGCAGCCTCAGCAGGGTCATCCCCACTTTGTGCCACGATGTTTTTCAGGCTGAAAGATTTCCCCTCTCCCAGGACTTCACAGAAATACTCAACAAATCTGCAAACCTGTTCCTGGGAGTCGGAGAATGGATCCTCATTCTTTCACCTAATGATGGTAATAGGTCTGGCGCTGCAGGTTACTTTTTTTGATGGAGTTAAGTAGTGAGTTGTGATCGCGGGCCATTGAGGCAGACTCCATATCCTCAGCAACCCGGGACCACCACCCAACCTAGCAGCGCCTCACGGCTCTCAGAACCTCCAAACAAAGGCTGTGGTAAGCCTCCTCATTCTCTGACGTGGGATTCTGTAGCCGATGAGAGTGGACCTGTGGCTTTTTCTCAACCATCCTGAACACCTCCTCTGTCAGCCAGGGTCACTGGGGAGGTCTGGACCGTGTACCCAAAGTAGCCATTGCAGCTGCATGAGTCACAGTCCTAAATCTCGCCCATTTACCCTCGACATCCGGAGGAGTGGTGGACGATGCCAACCCCAGCCGCAAGCGATGATTAAATTCTCGCTTGCAACTTTCATCAGCTAACTGAGACCATGCCACTATGGGCTTGAATGGGCTCCTGGGTGGAAGATGACAAGTCGATGGTCAGTGGGAAGATCAGTTCCACGGTAGGTCCTGGTGTCAAGGACGTGGGCCCGCATCAGCTGTTACGTCACTATGTAGTCCAGCAGATGTTCTTGCATGGACCCGGCATGCATCCATGATGTTGTGTGGATGCGCAAATGCCGGAACAGCGTGTTGGTTATTAAAAGCCCATGGGCTGCACAAAAATCTAGCCGCCTGATCTGGCCAATGCCTTTCAATCACTCCAGACCAGGTGCCAGCATCATGACCAACTCGCGCTTTGAAGTCACCCAACATGATGACTCTATCCCGAGGGGCCACTTTAGCCAGCACCTGTGACAGGAGGTCCTAGAAGGCACCTGACTCATCGGCCTTGCCTGCATCCCTCCACGGATGTCCGTCTTCGGTGGGGGCATAATAAACCACGACCACCATTCCTCGCCTCCGGTTGATGGGAAGGCGAGCCCAAAGTAGTCTGGGGATGACAGCTTCCCACACCTCACCGCCACGCTCCCACGCCCCCTTCATTCTTTTGTTCAAAAGAAGAGGCACACCCTGTTGTTTGGCAGTCTCCTGCCCCGAGTAGAGGACTGTCCACCCCTCATGGTGGCAGGAGCCGGAGCCGGCCCACTGGACCTCCTGAATGCCACAGAGATACAGGCGGTACCGGTCCAGCTCCCGACAGAGGAGTGGCAGCCTCTCCTCCGCAGTGAGAGTTCGAACATTCCACGTGGCCACACGAAGTGGCGTTTCGTTGTTTCTGGAGGAGCCCCGAGGGTGGATATTCAATCTCCTGGCTCCGCCAATTGGGGTTTGGCCAGGAGACGTCATAGATGCCTGTCCCCGCGGGGCCTCCGGCACAAGCTTATTAGTTAGATATTTCAGTCGTGGCTTGGTGGTAGTTAATTGAAGGTGGAGGGGTTACCAGCTCCTCGCACCCGTCCAGAGCCCCCGTTTGGCCGGTGTGGTGGTTACAAACGCCATGACGGGAATGGCCAATCTAAGTTGGCCCTCCCCCCACGGCACTGCTAAGCACAGCGTTGCCGTCCTGCACCTCGAGGAGGTACGCGACGCATATACATACACAATCAGATATGCCTGTGCGTGTGTGTGTGCGTGTGTGAGCTGTATTACACATATACTACACACATACACAGCTGTGTGAGTGCCTGTTTAGTGTGTGATACACACAGACAACACGAAAACTATGCACAAACACAGAGATGTCAGAGCCTTATACACTACACACACATATACACTATGCACACTACACACAATACACACACTACACACTACACACACTACACACACTACACACTACACACACTACACACACTACACACAAAACACACTACACACATAACACACAATACACACACTACACACACACAACACGCACTACACACACTACACACACATATACACTATGCACACTACACACAATACACACACTACACACACACTACAAACACATATACACACACTACACACTACACACACTACACACACTACACACAATACACACACTACACACACATATACACTATGCACACTACACACAATACACACACTACACACTACATACACTACACACACTACACACACTACACACTACACACACTACACACACTACACACAATACACACTACACACAAAACACACACCACACACACTACACACACTACACACAAAACACACTACACACAATACACACACTACACACACACACTACACACACATATACACTATGCACACTACACACAATACACACACTACACACTACACACATTACACACACTACACACAGAACACACAATACACACACTACACACAGAACACACAATACACACACTACACACACAACACGCACTACACACACTACACACTACACACACACACCACAAACACTACACACAATACACATACACTACACACTACACATACACTACACACACTACACACACACTACACACACACTACACACACACTACGCACTACACACACTACACACACTACACAAACTACACACACTCCACACATTACACACTACACACACTACACACTACACACACTAAACACTACACAAACTACACATTACACACAGTACACATACACTACACACACAACACACAATACGCACTACACAAACTGCACCCACTAAACACTACACACACACTACACACAATACACACACCACACACTTCACACACCACACACATACTACACGCACTACATACACTACGCACACAACACGCACTACACAAACTACATACACTAAACACTACACACACTACACACTACACACACTAGACACACACACACTACACACACACTACACACACTACACACACCACACACTACACACACCACACACACTACACACAACACACACTACACACACACTACACACACTACAAACTACACACACTACACACTACAAACACTACACAGACTACACTACACACACACTACACACACGACAGACACTACAAACTACACACACTACACACACCACACACTACACAAACTACACACTACACACACTACACACACTATACAAACTACACACACTCCACACACTCCACACACTACACACACTAAACACACTACACACACAACACACACTACACACACACCATAAACACTACACACACTACACATACTACACACTACACACACTAAACACTACACAAACTACACATTACACACAGTACACACACACTACACACACAACACACAATACGCACTACACAAACTGCACCCACTAAACACTACACACACACTACACACAATACACACACTGCACACACCACACACATATTACACGCACTACATACACTACGCACACAACACGCACTACACAAACTACATACACTAAACACTACACACACTACACACACACTTCACACTACACACACTGCACACACACACACTACACACACACTACACACACTACACACACCACACACTACACACACCACACACACTACTCACACTACACACACACTACACACACTACAAACTACACACACTACACACTACAAACACTACACAGACTACACTACACACACACTACACACACGACAAATACTACAAACTACACACACTACACACACTACACAAACTACACACTACACACACTACACACACTATACAAACTACACACACTCCACACACTCCACACACTACACACACTAAACACACTACACACACAACACACACTACACACACACCATAAACACTACACACACTACACATACAATACACACTACACATACACTACACACACTACACACACACTACACACACACTACGCACTACAAACACTACACAAACTACACACACTACACACTACACCCACTACACACACTACACAAACTACACACTACACACACTACACACAGCACGCACTACTCAAACTACACACACTACACACACTACACACACTACAAACACTACACACTACACACAGTACTCACACTACACACACACTACACACACACTTCACACTACACACATTACACACTACACACGCTACACACACCACACACACTACACACTACACACACACTACACACACTACACTACACTACACACACTACACACACTGCACACACAACACACACTACAAACTACACACACTACACACACTACACACAATACACACACTACACACACTACACACACTACACACTACACAAACTACACACAACACGCACTACACAAACTACACATATACACACTACACACACTATACAAACTACCCACACTCCACACACTACACACACTACACACACACTACACACAATACACACAATACAAACACTTCACACACTACACACACTACACACTCTACACACACATCACACACTACACACACTATACAAACTACAAACACTCCACACACTATATACACTACACACACTACCTATTACACACACTACACACACTACACACACAACACAGACAACACACACTACACACTACACAAAACACGCACTACACAAACTACACACACTACACACAATACACACACTACACACACTACACAAACTACACACATTACACACACACTACACACACTACACACACTACACACTACACACACTACACACACTACACACTACACACACTACAGACACAACACACACTACACACAATACGCACACAACACACAATACACACTACACACACTACACACTACACACACTACACACAAACTAAACACACTACACACCACACACACTACACACTACATACACTACACACACACTACACACACTACACATGCTATACACACACAATACACGCACTACACACAGTACACTCTACACACACTATACACACTACACACACTACACCCAAACCACACACTACACACACTACACATACACTACACACTACACATACACTACACACACTACACACACACTACACACACTACACACACTACACACACCACACACTACACACACTACACACTACACACACTACGCACTACACTCACTACATACTACACACACACTGCACATACTACACACACTACACACACTACACACACACTACACACACTACACACTACATACACTGTACATTACAAACACAACACACACTACACACTACACACACTACACACTACACACCACATACACTACATAATACACACACAGTACACACACTACACACACACACACACTACACACACTACACCCAACACACAACACACACTACACACACTAAACACTACACACACACTACACAAAGTACACAAACTAAACACTACACACACTTCACACACTACACACACACTACACGCACTACATACACTACACACACAACAGGCACTACACAAACTACACACACTAAACACTACACACACTACACACACTACACACTACACACACTACGCACTACACACATTACACACACTACACACACTACATACTACACACACACTACACACACACACACTACACACACTACAAACTACACACACTACACACACTACACACATACACTACACACACTACACATACACTACACACTACACACACTACACATACACTACACAATACACACACTGCACTCTACACACAGTACACACACACTACACACACACCACGCACTACACAAACTACACCCACTAAACACTACACACACACTACACACACTACACATACACTACACACTACACACACTACACACACTACACCCTACACAAACCACACACACACTACACACACTACAAACACTACACACTACTCACACTACACCCACTCTACACACACTACACACTACACACACTGCACACTACACACAGCACGCACTACACGCACTTCACACTACACACACTACACACTACACATACACTACACACACCACACACTACATACTCCACACACTACACACTACACACACTACACACTAGACACACTACACACTACACACACTACACACACTACACACACTGCACACTACACACACTACACACACTACACACACTACACACTACATAATACACACACACTACACACAAACACTACACACACTACAAACTACACACACTACACACACTACACACATACACTACACACACTACACACACTACACATACACTACACACTACACACACTACACATACACTACACAATACACACACTGCACTCTACACACAGTACACACACACTACACACACACCACGCACTACACAAACTACACCCACTAAACACTACACACACACTACACACACTACACATACACTACACACTACACACACTACACCCTACACAAACCACACACACACTACACACACTACAAACACTACACACTACTCACACTACACCCACTCTACACACACTACACACTACACACACTGCACACTACACACAGCACGCACTACACGCACTTCACACTACACACACTACACACTACACATACACTACACACACCACACACTACATACTCCACACACTACACACTACACACACTACACACACTACACACTAGACACACTACACACTACACACACTACACACACTACACACACTGCACACTACACACACTACACACACTACACACACTATACACTACATAATACACACACACTACACACACTACACAAACACACACTACACACTACACACACTACACGCACTACATACACTACACACACAACACGCACTACACAAACTACACACACTAAACACTACACACACTACACACACTACGCACTACACACACTACACACACTACACACACTACATACTACACACACACTACACACACTACACACACACACACTACACACACACTACAAACTACACACACTACACACTACACACACTACACACATACACTACACACACTACACACACTACACATACACTACACACTACACACACTACACATACACTACACTCTACACACACTACACACACACTACACACTACACACACTACGCACTACACTCACTACATACTACACACACACTGCACATACTACACACACACTACACACACTACACACACTGTACATTACAAACACAACACACACTACACACTACACACACTACACACTACACACACTACACACTACACACACTACACACACCACATACACTACATAATACACACACAGTACACACACTACACACACACACACACTACACACACTACACCCAACACACAACACACACTACACACACTACACACACTAAACACTACACACACACTACACAAACTACACAAACTAAACACTACACACACTTCACACACTACACACACACTACACGCACTACATACACTACACACACAACACGCACTACACAAACTACACACACTAAACACTACACACACTACACACACTACACACTACACACACTACGCACTACACACATTACACACACTACACACACTACATACTACACACACACACTACACACACTACAAACTACACACACTACACACATACACTACACACATAACACACACTACACATACACTACACACTACTCACACTACACATACACTACACAATACACACACTGCACTCTACACACAGTACACACACACTACACACACACCACGCACTACACAAACTACACCCACTAAACACTACACACACACAACACACACTACACATACACTACACACTACACACACTACACACACTACACCCTACACAAACCACACACACACTACACACACTACAAACACTACACACTACTCACACTACACCCACTCTACACACACTACACACTACACACACTACACACTACACATACACTACACACACCACACACTACATACTCCACACACTACACACTACACACACTACACACTAGACACACTACACACTACACACACTACACACACTACACACACTGCACACTACACACACTACACACACTACACACACTACACACTACATAATACACACACTACACACACTACACAAACACACACTACACACTACACGCACTACATACACTACACACACAACATGCACTACACAAACTACACACACTAAACACTACACACACTACACACACTACGCACTACACACACTACACACACTACACATACTACATACTACACACACACTACACACACTACACACACACACTACACACACACTACAAACTACACACACTACACACTACACACATACACTACACACACTACTCACACTACACATACACTACACACTACACACACTACACATACACTACACTCTACACACACTACACACACACACTACAAACTACACACACTACACACTACACACACTACACACATACACTACACACACTACACATACACTACACACACTACACATACACTACACACTACACACACTACACATACACTACACTCTACACACACTACACACACTACACACACACACTACACACACTACAAACTACACACACTACACACTACACACACTACACACATACACTACACACACTACACATACACTACACACACTACACATACACTATACACTACACACACTGCACACTACACACACTACACCCTACACACACTACACACACTCCACACTACATGCACTACACAAACTACGCACACTACACACACTACACACACTAAACACTACTACACTACACACTACACACACTACACACACTCCACACTACACATACCACACACACACTACACACACTACACACACTACTCACAACACACACTACACACACTACACACTACATAATACACACACTACACAAACACACACTACACACTACACGCACTACATACACTACACACACAACATGCACTACACAAACTACACACACTAAACACTACACACACTACACACACTACGCACTACACACACTACACACACTACACATACTACATACTACACACACACTACACACACTACACACACACACTACACACACACTACAAACTACACACACTACACACTACACACATACACTACACACACTACTCACACTACACATACACTACACACTACACACACTACACATACACTACACTCTACACACACTACACACACTACACACACACACTAAAAACTACACACACTACACACTACACACACTACACACATACACTACACACACTACACATACACTACACACACTACACATACACTACACACTACACACACTACACATACACTACACTCTACACACACTACACACACTACACACACACACTACACACACTACAAACTACACACACTACACACTACACACACTACACACATACACTACACACACTACACATACACTACACACACTACACATACACTATACACTACACACACTGCACACTACACACACTACACCCTACACACACTACACACACTCCACACTACATGCACTACACAAACTACGCACACTACACACACTACACACACTAAA
This sequence comes from Petromyzon marinus, assembly GCF_048934315.1. Lineage (NCBI taxonomy): Eukaryota > Metazoa > Chordata > Hyperoartia > Petromyzontiformes > Petromyzontidae > Petromyzon > Petromyzon marinus. Next base: position 5,822,018 of record NC_133740.1, on the reverse strand, counting down.
CACTACTACACTACACACTACACACACTACACACACTCCACACTACACATACCACACACACACTACACACACTACACACACTACTCACAACACACACTACACACACTACACACTACATAATACACACACTACACAAACACACACTACACACTACACGCACTACATACACTACACACACAACATGCACTACACAAACTACACACACTAAACACTACACACACTACACACACTACGCACTACACACACTACACACACTACACATACTACATACTACACACACACTACACACACTACACACACACACTACACACACTACAAACTACACACACTACACACTACACACACTACACACATACACTACACACACTACACATACACTACACACACTACACATACACTATACACTACACACACTGCACACTACACACACTACACCCTACACACACTACACACACTCCACACTACATGCACTACACAAACTACGCACACTACACACACTACACACACTAAACACTACTACACTACACACTACACACACTACACACACTCCACACTACACATACCACACACACACTACACACACTACACACACTACTCACAACACACACAACACACACAACACACACTAAACACACTACACACACTAAACACTACACACACACTACACAAACTACACAAACTAAACACTACACACACTTCACACACTACACAAACACTACACGCACTACATACACTACACACACAACACGCACTACACAAACTACACACACTACACACACACACACTACACACACTACAAACTACACACACTACACACTACACACACTACACACACTACACACCTACACTACACACAATACACATACAATACACACTACACACACTACACATACACTACACACTACACACACTGCACACTACACACACTACACACACTACACCCTACACACACTACACACACTCCACACTACATGTACTACACAAACTACACACACTACACACACTACACACTACACATACACTACACACACTACACACACTACACATACACTACACACTACACACACTACACATACACTACACTCTACACACACTACACACACACTACACACTACACACACTACGCACTACACTCACTACATACTACACACACACTGCACATACTACACACACACTACACACACTACACACACTGTACATTACAAACACAACACACACTACACACTACACACACTACACACTACACACACTACACACTACACACACTACACACACCACATACACTACATAATACACACACAGTACACACACTACACACACACACACACTACACACACTACACCCAACACACAACACACACTACACACACTACACACACTAAACACTACACACACACTACACAAACTACACAAACTAAACACTACACACACTTCACACACTACACACACACTACACGCACTACATACACTACACACACAACACGCACTACACAAACTACACACACTAAACACTACACACACTACACACTACACACACTACGCACTACACACATTACACACACTACACACACTACATACTACACACACACTACACACACTACAAACTACACACACTACACACATACACTACACACATAACACACACTACACATACACTACACACTACTCACACTACACATACACTACACAATACACACACTGCACTCTACACACAGTACACACACACTACACACACACCACGCACTACACAAACTACACCCACTAAACACTACACACACACAACACACACTACACATACACTACACACTACACACACTACACACACTACACCCTACACAAACCACACACACACTACACACACTACAAACACTACACACTACTCACACTACACCCACTCTACACACACTACACACTACACACACTACACACTACACATACACTACACACACCACACACTACATACTCCACACACTACACACTACACACACTACACACTAGACACACTACACACTACACACACTACACACACTACACACACTGCACACTACACACACTACACACACTACACACACTACACACTACATAATACACACACACTACACACACTACACAAACACACACTACACACTACACGCACTACATACACTACACACACAACATGCACTACACAAACTACACACACTAAACACTACACACACTACACACACTACGCACTACACACACTACACACACTACACATACTACATACTACACACACACTACACACACTACACACACACACACTACACACACACTACAAACTACACACACTACACACTACACACATACACTACACACACTACACACACTACACATACACTACACACTACACACACTACACATACACTACACTCTACACACACTACACACACTACACACACACACTACACACACTACAAACTACACACACTACACACTACACACACTACACACATACACTACACACACTACACATACACTACACACACTACACATACACTACACACTACACACACTACACATACACTACACTCTACACACACTACACACACTACACACACACACTACACACACTACAAACTACACACACTACACACTACACACACTACACACATACACTACACACACTACACATACACTACACACACTACACATACACTATACACAACACACACTGCACACTACACACACTACACCCTACACACACTACACACACTCCACACTACATGCACTACACAAACTACGCACACTACACACACTACACACACTAAACACTACTACACTACACACTACACACACTACACACACTCCACACTACACATACCACACACACACTACACACACTACACACACTACTCACAACACACACTACACACACTACACACTACATAATACACACACTACACACACTACACAAACACACACTACACACTACACGCACTACATACACTACACACACAACATGCACTACACAAACTACACACACTAAACACTACACACACTACACACACTACGCACTACACACACTACACACACTACACATACTACATACTACACACACACTACACACACTACACACACACACTACACACACTACAAACTACACACACTACACACTACACACACTACACACATACACTACACACACTACACATACACTACACACACTACACATACACTATACACTACACACACTGCACACTACACACACTACACCCTACACACACTACACACACTCCACACTACATGCACTACACAAACTACGCACACTACACACACTACACACACTAAACACTACAACACTACACACTACACACACTACACACACTCCACACTACACATACCACACACACACTACACACACTACACACACTACTCACAACACACACTACACACACTACACACTACATAATACACACACTACACACACTACACAAACACACACTACACACTACACGCACTACATACACTACACACACAACATGCACTACACAAACTACACACACTAAACACTACACACACTACACACACTACGCACTACACACACTACACACACTACACATACTACATACTACACACACACTACACACACTACACACACACACTACACACACTACAAACTACACACACTACACACTACACACACTACACACATACACTACACACACTACACATACACTACACACACTACACATACACTATACACTACACACACTGCACACTACACACACTACACCCTACACACACTACACACACTCCACACTACATGCACTACACAAACTACGCACACTACACACACTACACACACTAAACACTACTACACTACACACTACACACACTACACACACTCCACACTACACATACCACACACACACTACACACACTACACACACTACTCACAACACACACAACACACACAACACACACTAAACACTACAACACTACACACACTACACACACTCCACACTACACATACCACACACACACTACACACACTACACACACTACTCACAACACACACAACACACACAACACACACTACACACACTACACACACTAAACACTACACACACACTACACAAACTACACAAACTAAACACTACACACACTTCACACACTACACAAACACTACACGCACTACATACACTACACACACAACACGCACTACACAAACTACACACACTACACACACACACACTACACACACTACAAACTACACACACTACACACTACACACACTACACACACTACACACCTACACTACACACAATACACATACACTACACACTACACACACTACACATACACTACACACTACACACACTGCACACTACACACACTACACACACTACACCCTACACACACTACACACACTCCACACTACATGTACTACACAAACTACACACACTACACACACTACACACTACACATACACTACACACACACTACACACTACCCACACTAAACACTACTACACTACACACTACACATACTACACACACTCCACACTACACATACCACACACACACTACACACACTACAAACACTACACACTACTCACACTACACACACTCTACACACACACTACACACACACTTCTCATTACACATATTACACACTACACACACACTACACACACTACACACTACACACACTACACACTACACACACTACACACACCACACACACTACATAATACACACACACTACACACACTACACACACACAGACTACACACACTAATCACAACACACACAACACACACTACACACACTACACACACTAAACACTACACACACGCTACACAAACTAAACACTACACACACTTCACACACTACCTACACACTACACGCACTACATACACTACACACACAACACTCACTACACAAACTACACACACTACACACGCACACACTACACACAATACAAACTACACACACTACACACTACACACACTACACACATACACTACACACACTACACATACACTACACACTACACACACTACACATACACTACACACTACACACACTGCACACTACACACACTACACACACTACACCCTACACACACTACACACACTCCACACTACATGCACTACACAAACTACACACACTACACACACTACACATACACTACACACACATTACACACTACCCACACTAAACACTACTAACCTACACACTACACACACTACACACACTCCACACTACACACACCACACACACACTACACACACTACAAACACTACACACTACTCACACTACACACACTCTACACACACACTACACACACACTTCACATTACACATATTACACACTACACACACACACACTACACACACACACCACACACACTACACACACTACATACACTACAAACACACACTACACACACCACACACACTACAAACTACACACACTAAACACTACACACACTACACACGCTACACACTACACACACTCCACACTACACACGCCACACACACACTACACACACTACAAACACTACACACTACTAACACTACACACACTCTACACACACACTACACACACACGTCACATTACACACACTACACACACACACACTACACACATACACTACAAACACTACACACACCACACACACTACACACACTACACACACACACTACACACCCTACACACACTACAAACTACACACACTACACACTACACACACTTCACACACTACACTACACACACTACACACACCACACTCACTACACACACGACACACACCACACACACTACTCACAACACACACTACACACACTACACACACTAAACACTACACACACACTACACAAACTACACAAACTAAACAGTACACACACTTCACACACTACACACACACTACACGCACTACATACACTACACACACAACACGCACTACACACACTACACACACTACACACACACACTACACACACACTACACACACACACTACACACACTACAAACTACACACACTACACACTACACACACTAAACACTACACACACACTACACAAACTACACAAACTAAACAGTACACACACTTAACACACTACACACACACTACACGCACTACATACACTACACACACAACACGCACTACACACACTACACACTACATACTCCACACACTACACACTACACACACTACACACTAGACACACTACACACTACACACACTACACACACTACACACACTGCACACTACACACACTACACACACTACACACACTACACACTACATAATACACACACACTACACACACTACACAAACACACACTACACACTACACGCACTACATACACTACACACACAACATGCACTACACAAACTACACACACTAAACACTACACACACTACACACACTACGCACTACACACACTACACACACTACACATACTACATACTACACACACACTACACACACTACACACACACACACTACACACACACTACAAACTACACACACTACACACTACACACATACACTACACACACTACACACACTACACATACACTACACACTACACACACTACACATACACTACACTCTACACACACTACACACACTACACACACACACACTACACACACTACAAACTACACACACTACACACTACACACACTACACACATACACTACACACACTACACATACACTACACACACTACACATACACTACACACTACACACACTACACATACACTACACTCTACACACACTACACACACTACACACACACACTACACACACTACAAACTACACACACTACACACTACACACACTACACACATACACTACACACACTACACATACACTACACACACTACACATACACTATACACAACACACACTGCACACTACACACACTACACCCTAAAAACACTACACACACTCCACACTACATGCAATACACAAACTACGCACACTACACACACTACACACACTAAACACTACTACACTACACACTACACACACTACACACACTCCACACTACACATACCACACACACACTACACACACTACACACACTACTCACAACACACACTACACACACTACACACTACATAATACACACACTACACACACTACACAAACACACACTACACACTACACGCACTACATACACTACACACACAACATGCACTACACAAACTACACACACTAAACACTACACACACTACGCACTACACACACTACACACACTACACATACTACATACTACACACACACTACACACACTACACACACACACTACACACACTACAAACTACACACACTACACACTACACACACTACACACATACACTACACACACTACACATACACTACACACACTACACATACACTATACACTACACACACTGCACACTACACACACTACACCCTACACACACTACACACACTCCACACTACATGCACTACACAAACTACGCACACTACACACACTACACACACTAAACACTACAACACTACACACTACACACACTACACACACTCCACACTACACATACCACACACACACTACACACACTACACACACTACTCACAACACACACAACACACACAACACACACTACACACACTACACACACTAAACACTACACACACACTGCACAAACTACACAAACTAAACACTACACACACTTCACACACTACACAAACACTACACGCACTACATACACTACACACACAACACGCACTACACAAACTACACACACTACACACACACACACTACACACACTACAAACTACACACACTACACACTACACACACTACACACACTACACACCTACACTACACACAATACACATACACTACACACTACACACACTACACATACACTACACACTACACACACTGCACACTACACACACTACACACACTACACCCTACACACACTACACACACTCCACACTACATGTACTACACAAACTACACACACTACACACACTACACACTACACAAACACTACACACACACTACACACTACCCACACTAAACACTACTACACTACACACTACACATACTACACACACTCCACACTACACATACCACACACACACTACACACACTACAAACACTACACACTACTCACACTACACACACTCTACACACACACTACACACACACTTCTCATTACACATATTACACACTACACACACACTACACACACTACACACTACACACACTACACACTACACACACTACACACACCACACACACTACATAATACACACACACTACACACACTACACACACACAGACTACACACACTAATCACAACACACACAACACACACTACACACACTACACACACTAAACACTACACACACGCTACACAAACTAAACACTACACACACTTCACACACTACCTACACACTACACGCACTACATACACTACACACACAACACTCACTACACAAACTACACACACTACACACGCACACACTACACACAATACAAACTACACACACTACACACTACACACACTACACACATACACTACACACACTACACATACACTACACACTACACACACTACACATAAACTACACACTACACACACTGCACACTACACACACTACACACACTACACCCTACACACACTACACACACTCCACACTACATGCACTACACAAACTACACACACTACACACACTACACATACACTACACACACATTACACACTACCCACACTAAACACTACTAACCTACACACTACACACACTACACACACTCCACACTACACACACCACACACACACTACACACACTACAAACACTACACACTACTCACACTACACACACTCTACACACACACTACACACACACTTCACATTACACATATTACACACTACACACACACACACTACACACACACACCACACACACTACACACACTACATACACTACAAACACACACTACACACACCACACACACTACAAACTACACACACTAAACACTACACACACTACACACGCTACACACTACACACACTCCACACTACACACGCCACACACACACTACACACACTACAAACACTACACACTACTAACACTACACACACTCTACACACACACTACACACACACGTCACATTACACACACTACACACACACACACAATACACACATACACTACAAACACTACACACACCACACACACTACACACACTACACACACACACTACACACCCTACACACACTACAAACTACACACACTACACACTACACACACTTCACACACTACACTACACACACTACACACACCACACTCACTACACACACGACACACACCACACACACTACTCACAACACACACTACACACACTAAACACTACACACACACTACACAAACTACACAAACTAAACAGTACACACACTTCACACACTACACACACACTACACGCACTACATACACTACACACACAACACGCACTACACACACTACACACACTACACACACACACTACACACACACTACACACACACACTACACACACTACAAACTACACACACTACACACTACACACACTAAACACTACACACACACTACACAAACTACACAAACTAAACAGTACACACACTTAACACACTACACACACACTACACGCACTACATACACTACACACACAACACGCACTACACACACTACACACACTACACACACACACACTACACACACACTACACACACACACACTACACACACTACAAACTACACACACTACACACTACACACATTACACACATACACTACAGACAGTACACACACTACACATACACTACACACTACACACACTACACATGCACTACACACTACACACACTGCACACTACACACACTACACACACTACACCCTACACACACTACATACACTCCACACTACAGGCACTACACAAACTACACACACTACACACACTACACACTACACATACACTACACACACACTACACACTACCCACACTAAACACTACTACACTACACACTACACACACTACACACACTCTACACTACACACACCACACACACACTACACACACTACAAACACTACACACTACTCACACTACACACAATCTACACACACACTACACACACACACTTCACATTACACATTTTACACACTACACACACACTACACACACACACTACACACACTACACACACCACACACACTACACACACTACACACACTACACACACACACACTACACACACTACACACACTAAACACTACACACACGCTACACAAACTAAACACTACACACACTTCACACACTACACACACACTACACGCACTACATACACTACACACACAACACGCACTACACAAACTACACACACTACACACGCACACACTACACACAATACAAACTACACACACTACACACTACACACACTACACACATACACTACACACACTACACACACTACACATACACTACACACTACACACACTACACATACACTACACACTACACACACTGCACACTACACACACAACACGCACTACACACACTACACACACTACACACACACACTACACACACACTACACACACACACTACACACACTACAAACTACACACACTACACACTACACACACTAAACACTACACACACACTACACAAACTACACAAACTAAACAGTACACACACTTAACACACTACACACACACTACACGCACTACATACACTACACACACAACACGCACTACACACACTACACACACTACACACACACACACTACACACACACTACACACACACACACTACACACACTACAAACTACACACACTACACACTACACACATTACACACATACACTACAGACAGTACACACACTACACATACACTACACACTACACACACTACACATGCACTACACACTACACACACTGCACACTACACACACTACACACACTACACCCTACACACACTACATACACTCCACACTACAGGCACTACACAAACTACACACACTACACACACTACACACTACACATACACTACACACACACTACACACTACCCACACTAAACACTACTACACTACACACTACACACACTACACACACTCTACACTACACACACCACACACACACTACACACACTACAAACACTACACACTACTCACACTACACACAATCTACACACACACTACACACACACACTTCACATTACACATTTTACACACTACACACACACTACACACACACACTACACACACTACACACACCACACACACTACACACACTACACACACTACACACACACACACTACACACACTACACACACTAAACACTACACACACGCTACACAAACTAAACACTACACACACTTCACACACTACACACACACTACACGCACTACATACACTACACACACAACACGCACTACACAAACTACACACACTACACACGCACACACTACACACAATACAAACTACACACACTACACACTACACACACTACACACATACACTACACACACTACACACACTACACATACACTACACACTACACACACTACACATACACTACACACTACACACACTGCACACTACACACACAACACGCACTACACACACTACACACACTACACACACACACTACACACACACTACACACACACACTACACACACTACAAACTACACACACTACACACTACACACACTAAACACTACACACACACTACACAAACTACACAAACTAAACAGTACACACACTTAACACACTACACACACACTACACGCACTACATACACTACACACACAACACGCACTACACACACTACACACACTACACACACACACACTACACACACACTACACACACACACACTACACACACTACAAACTACACACACTACACACTACACACATTACACACATACACTACAGACAGTACACACACTACACATACACTACACACTACACACACTACACATGCACTACACACTACACACACTGCACACTACACACACTACACACACTACACCCTACACACACTACATACACTCCACACTACAGGCACTACACAAACTACACACACTACACACACTACACACTACACATACACTACACACACACTACACACTACCCACACTAAACACTACTACACTACACACTACACACACTACACACACTCTACACTACACACACCACACACACACTACACACACTACAAACACTACACACTACTCACACTACACACAATCTACACACACACTACACACACACACTTCACATTACACATTTTACACACTACACACACACTACACACACACACTACACACACTACACACACCACACACACTACACACACTACACACACTACACACACACACACTACACACACTACACACACTAAACACTACACACACGCTACACAAACTAAACACTACACACACTTCACACACTACACACACACTACACGCACTACATACACTACACACACAACACGCACTACACAAACTACACACACTACACACGCACACACTACACACAATACAAACTACACACACTACACACTACACACACTACACACATACACTACACACACTACACACACTACACATACACTACACACTACACACACTACACATACACTACACACTACACACACTGCACACTACACACACTACACACACTACACCCTACACACACTACACACACTCCACACTACATGCACTACACAAACTACACACACTACACACACTACACACTACACATACACTACACACACATTACACACTACCCACACTAAACACTACTAACCTACACACTACACACACTACACACACTCCACACTACACACACCACACACACACTACACACACTACAAACACTACACACTACTCACACTACACAAACTCTACACACACACTACACACACACTTCACATTACACATATTACACACCACACACACACACACTACACACACACACACACCACACACACTACACACACTACATACACTACACACACACAATACACACACCACACACTACACACACTTCACATACTACACACACACTACACGCACTACATACACTTGAAACACAACACGCACTACACAAACTACACACACTCCCCACTACACAAAACACACACTACACACACTACAAACACTACACACTACTCACACTACACAGACACTACACACACACTACACACACACTTCACACTACACACACTACACACTACACACACACTACACACACACTACACACACTACACACACTACACACAACACACACACTACACACACTACACACACCACACACACACACACACTACACACACACACACACTTCACACACTACACTACACACACTACACACACGACACACACTACAAACTACAAACACTACACACACCACACTCTACAAACACTACACACACAGTACACACACTACACACTACACACACTACACACTACACACACTACACACACGACACACGACACACACTACACACAACACGCACTACACAAACGACACACTACACACACTGCACACACTATAAAAACTACACACACTACACACACTACACACTGCACACACCACACAAACTACACACTACACACAGTACACACACACTACACACACAACACACAACAGGCACTGCACAAACTACACCAACTAAACACTACACACACACACTACACACAATACACACGCCACACACTACACACACTACACACACACAGACTACACACACGACACACACTTCACACACTACACATTACACACACTACACACAACACACACTACACACTACACACACAATACACACACACACTACACACACTACACACAACACACACTACACACACACTACACACATTAAAACACTAAACACACACTACACAAACTACCCAAACTAAACACTACACACACTACACACACACACACTTCACACACTACACTACACACACTACACACACGACACACACTACAAACTACAAATACTACACACACCACACTCTACAAACACTACACACACAGTACACACACTACACACTACACACACTACACACTACACACACTACACACACGACACACGACACACACTACACACAACACGCACTACACAAACGACACACTACACACACTGCACACACTATAAAAACTACACACACTACACACACTACACACTGCACACACCACACAAACTACACACTACACACAGTACACACACACTACACACACAACACACAACAGGCACTGCACAAACTACACCAACTAAACATTACACACACACACTACACACAATACACACGCCACACACTACACACACTACACACACACAGACTACACACACGACACACACTTCACACACTACACATTACACACACTACACACAACACACACTACACACTACACACACAATACACACACACACTACACACACTACACACAACACACACTACACACACACTACACACATTAAAACACTAAACACACACTACACAAACTACCCAAACTAAACACTACACACACTTCACACACTACACACACACTACACACACTACACACACTACACACTACACACAGTACACACACACTACACACACAACACACACCACGCACGACACAAACTACACCCACTAAACACTACACACACACACTACACACAATACACACACCACACACTACACACACTACATATACTACACACACAACACACACTACACAAACTACACACACTAAACACTACACACACTACACACACTACACGCACTACACAAACTACACACACTACATACACTAAACAATACACACACCACACACACTACACACACTACAAACACTACACACTACTCACACTACACACACACACTACACACACACTACACACACTTCACACTACACACACTACACACTACACACACACACTACACACACACACCAAACACACTACACACTACACCCACTACACACACCACACACTACACACACCACACACACTACACACACTACACACACACACACTACACACACTACAAAACTACACACACTACACACACTTCACACACTATACTACACACACTACACACACACTACACACACGACACACACTACAAACTACAAACAGTACACACACCACACTCTACACACACTACACACACAGTACACACACTACACACACTACACACAATACACACACCACACAATACACACACACACACACTACACACACTACCTACTACACACACGACACACACTTCACACACTACACACAACACACACTACACACACTACACACACACCACACACTACACACACTACACATACACTACACACTACACATACACTACACACACTACAAACAATAAACACTACACAAACTACACACTACACACACCACACACTATACAAACTACACACACTCCACACACTACACACTACACACACTACACACACCACACACTACACACACCACACACACTACACACTACACACATTACACACACTACACACAACAAACACTACACACACACTACACACAATAAAACACTACACACACACACTACACACACACACACTTCACACACTACACTACACACACTACACACACTACAAACTACAAACACTACACACACCACACTCTACAAACACTACACACACAGTACACACACTACACACTTCACACACTACACACTACACACACTACACACACTACACACTACACACACACTACACACTACACACACACTTCACACACTACACACACGACACACAATACACACTACACACAACACGCACTACACAAACGACACACTACACACACTGCACACACTATACAAACCACACACACTACACGCACTACACACACTACACACTACACACACTACACAAACTACACACTACACACACCACACACTATACAAACTACACACACTCCACACACTACACACTACACACACTACACACACCACACACTACACACACCACACACACTACACACTACACACATTACACACACTACACACAACAAACACTACACACACACTACACACATTAAAACACTACACACACACACTACACACACACACACTTCACACACTACACTACACACACTACACACACGACACACACTACAAACTACAAACACTACACACACCACACTCTACAAACACTACACACACAGTACACACACTACACACTACACACACTACACACTACACACACTACACACACTACACACTACACACACACTACACACTACACACACACTTCACACACTACACACACGACACACGACACACAATACACACTACACACAACACGCACTACACAAACGACACACTACACACACTGCACACACTATACAAACTACACACACTACACGAACTACACACACTACACACTACACACACTACACAAACTACAGACTACACACAGTACACACACACTACACACACAACACACAACACGCACTGCACAAACTACACACACTAAACACTACACACACACACTACACACAATACACACGCCACACACTACACACACTACACACACTACACACACACAGACTACACACACAACCTACTACACACACGACACACACTTCAGACACTACACATTACACACACTACACACAACACACACTACACACACAATACACACACACACTACACACACTACACACAACACACACTACACACACACTACACACATTCAAACACTAAACACACACTACACAAACTACCCAAACTAAACACTACACACACTTCACACACTACACACACACTACACACACTACACACACTACACTACACACACTACACATACACTACACACTACACACACTACACATACACTACACACTACTACACACACTACACACACTACACACACTACACTACACACACTACACATACACTACACACTACACACACTACACATACACTACACACTACACACACTACACACACTGCACACTACACACACTACACACACTACACACTACACACAGTACACACACACACTAAACACACAACACACACCACGCACGACACAAACTACACCCACTAAACACTACACACACACACTACACACAATACACACACCACACACTACACACTTTGCATACTACACGCACACTACACGCACTACATACACTACACACACAACACGCAGTACACAAACTACACACACAACACACACACTACACACACTAAACACTACACACACTACACACACTACACGCACTACACAAACTACACACACTACACACACTAAACAATACACACACCACACATACTACACACACTACAAACACTACACACTACTCACACTACACACACACACTACACACACACTACACACACACTTCACACTACATACACTACACACTACACACACACACTACACACACACACTACACACACTACACACTACACACACCACACACTACACACACCACACACACTACACACACTACACACACACACACTACACACACTACAAACTACACACACTACACACACTTCACACACTACACTACACACACTACACACACACTACACACACGACACACACTACAAACTACAAACAGTACACACACCACACTCTACACACACTACACACACAGTACACACACTACACACACGACACACGACACACAATACACACTACACACAACACGCACTACACAAACGACACACTACACACACCACACACACTATACAAGCTACACACACTACACACACTACACACACAACACACACTGCACACTACAAACACTACAAACACTAAAGACTACACAAACTATACACTACACACAGTACACAAACCCTACACACACAACACACAACACGCACTACACAAACTACACCCACTAAACACTACACACACTACACACACTACACAAACTACACACACTACACACAATACACACACCACACACTACACACACTACACACACACACACTACACACACTACCTACTACACACACGACACACACTTCATACACTACACACAACACACACTACACACACTGCACACACACCACACACTACACATACACTACACACACTACACACAATAAACACTACACAAACTACACACTACACACACCACACACTATGCAAATTATACACTACACACACTACACAACTCACACAACACGCACTACACAAACAACACACTACACACACCACACACTATACAAACTACACACACTCCACACACTACACACTACACACACTACACACACCACACACTACACACACCACACACACTACACCCTACACACACTACACACAACACACTACACACACACTACACACATGAAAACACTACACACACACTACACAAACTACACAAACTAAACACTACATACACTTCACACACTACACACACACTACACACACTACACACTACATACTACACACACACTACACACCCTACACACACACACTACAAACTACACACATTACACACTACACACACTACACTACACACACTGCATACACTACAAACTACACACACTTCACACACTACACTACACACACTACACACACACTGCACTCACGACATACACTACAAACTACACACACTACACACACTATACACACAACACACACTACACACACTACACACACAACACACACTACACACACTACACACACAACACACACTACACACACACCACAAACACTACACACAATACACATACACTACACACTACACATACACACCACACACTACACACACTACACACACTACACACATTAAAACACTACACACACACTACACAGACTACACACACTACACAGACTACACAAACTAAACACTACACACACTTCACACACTACACACACTACACAATACACACACTACGCACTACACACACTACACACACTACACACGCACACACTACACACACTACAAACTACACACATTACACACTACACATACTACACACACTACACTACACACACTACACATACAATACACACACTACACATACACTACACACTACACACACTGCACACTACACACACTACACACTACACACACTACACACACACTACACACACAACACACAACACGCACTACACAAACTACACCCACTAAACACTACACACACACTACACACAATACACACACACCACACATTACACACACTTCACATACTACACACACACTACACGCACCGCATACACTACACACACAACACGCACTACACAAACTACACACACAACATGCACTACACAAACTACACACACTACACACACTAAACACTACACACACAACACACACACACTACACACACAACACACCACACACACTACACACACTAAACACACTACACAGACTACACACTACACACACTACACACCTCACACAACACGCACTACACAAACTACACACACTACACACAACACACACAACACACACTACACACACACTACACACATTAAAACACTACACACACACTACACAGACTACACAAACTAAACACTACACACACTTCACACACTACACACACACTACACACACTACACACACTACACATACACTACACACTACACACACTACACATACACTACACACTACACACACTACACACAGTACAAACACACTACACACACAACACACAATACGCACTACACAAACTACACCCACTAAACACTACACACACACTACACACAATACACACACCACACACTACACACACTTCACATACTGCACACTCACTACATGCACTACATACACTACACACACAACACGCACTACACAAACTACACACACTAAACACTACACACACTACACACATTACACACACTACACACACTAGACACTACACATACTACACACATACTACACACACTACACACACTACACAAACTACACACTACACACACTAAACACTACCCACACTACACACACTCCACACTACACAGACCACACACACACTACACACACTACAAACACTACAAACACTACACACACACTACACACAAACCTCACACTACACACACTACACACACACACTACACACACACACACTACACACACACGACACACACTGCACACACTACACACACTAAACACTACACAAACTACACACTACACACAGTACACACACACTACACACACAACACACAACACGCACTACACAAACTACACCCACTAAAACACTACACACACACACTACACACAATACACACACCACACACTAAACACACTACACACACAACACGCACTACACAAACTACACACACCACACGCACTACACAAACTACACACACTACACACACGATACACACTACACACACTATACACACTATACGCACTACACAAACTACACACACTACACACACTAAACACTACACACACTCCACACTACACACACCACACACACACTACAAACACTACACACTACTCACACTACACACACACTACACACACACTACAAACACACTTCACACTACACACACTACACACTACACACGACACACAGACTACACACACTTCACACACTAGACACACACCCTACACACACTACAAACTACACACACTACACACTACACAAACTACACACACTACACTGCACACACTACACACACTACACACACAACACAGACTACACACACTATACACTACACACACACACCACAAACACTACACACACTACACAAACACTACACACTATATATACACTACACACTACACACACACTACACACACACTACGCACTACTCACACTACTCAAACTACACACACTCCACACACTACAGACACACACACTACACACACTACAAACTACACACACTACACACACTACATACACTACACTCCACACACTACATACACTACACACACACTACACACACGACACGCACTACAAACTATACACACTACACACACTACACACACACACTACACACACTACACACACACTACGCACTACACACACTACGCACTACACACACTACACACACTACTACACACACTACACACTACACACACCACACACACTACACACACACACACTACACACACTACACACACTACACACACACGACACACTACACACACTACACACACTACACACACACACTACACACACTACACACTACGCACACAACACACTACACACACACCACACACTACACACACTGCACACACAGTACACACACTACACACTACACACACTACACACGACACACACTACACATACACACAACACGCACTACACAAACTACATACACTCCACACACTACACACACTACACACCACACACAACACGCACTACACAAACTACACACTACACACACTACACACACACCACACACTCCACACACTACACCCACTACACACACAACACACCCTACACACTACACACACTACACACACTACACACTACACACACAGTACACACACACCACAAACACTTCACACACTACACACACACTACGCACTACACACACTACACACACTACACACTACACACACTACACACTACACACAACACGCACTACAAACACTACACACACTACACAAACACTACACACACACTACACACACTACACCCACTACAAACTACACACACTACACACACTACACACAATACATATACTACACACACACTACAGACACAACACACACTACAAACTATACACACTACACACACTACACATACACTACACACTACACATACATTACACACACTACACACACTAAACACTACACAAACTACACACAGTACACACACACTACACACAACACGCACTTCACAAACTACACCCACTAAACACTACACACTACACACACTACACACACTGCACACACACTACACACACTGCACACTACACAAACTACACAGACTACACACTACACACACTACACACCTCACAAAACACGCACTACACAAACTACACACTACACACACTAAACACACTATACAAACTACACACACTACACACATTACACACACTACACACACCACACACAACACACACCACACACACTACACACTACACACACACCACAAACACTACACACACCACACATACACTACACATACACTACACACACTACACACACTACACACGCACTTCACACACACTACGCACTACACTTACTACACACACTATACACTACACACACTCCACACACTACACACTACACACATTACATACTACACACACTACACACACTACACACTACACACACTACACACACTACACACACACTACGCACACTACAAACTACACACACTACACACACTGCACACACTAAACAGACACACTACACACACTACACACACTATACAAACTACACACACTCCACACACTACACACACACCACACACTCCACACACTACACCCACTACACACACAACACACCCTACACACTACACACACTACACACACTACACACTACACACACAGTACACACACACCACAAACACTTCACACACTACACACACACTACGCACTACACACACTACACACACTACACACTACACACACTACACACTACACACAACACGCACTACAAACACTACACACACTACACAAACACTACACACACACTACACACACTACACACACTACAAACTACACACACTACACACACTACACACAATACATATACTACACACACACTACAGACACAACACACACTACAAACTATACACACTACACACACTACACATACACTACACACTACACATACATTACACACACTACACACACTAAACACTACACAAACTACACACAGTACACACACACTACAAACAACACGCACTTCACAAACTACACCCACTAAACACTACACACTACACACACTACACACACTGCACACACACTACACACACTGCACACTACACAAACTACACAGACTACACACTACACACACTACACACCTCACAAAACACGCACTACACAAACTACACACTACACACACTAAACACACTATACAAACTACACACACTACACACATTACACACACTACACACACCACACACAACACACACCACACACACTACACACACACCACAAACACTACACACACCACACATACACTACACATACACTACACACACTACACACACTACACACGCACTTCACACACACTACGCACTACACTTACTACACACACTATACACTACTCACACTCCACACACTACACAGTACACACACTACATACTACACACACTACACACACTACACACTACACACACTACACACACTACACACACACTACGCACACTACAAACTACACACACTACACACACTGCACACACTAAACAGACACACTACACACACTACACACACTATACAAACTACACACACTCCACACACTACACACACACCACACACTCCACACACTACACCCACTACACACACAACACACCCTACACACTACACACACTACACACACTACACACTACACACACAGTACACACACACCACAAACACTTCACACACTACACACACACTACGCACTACACACACTACACACACTACACACTACACACACTACACACTACACACAACACGCACTACAAACACTACACACACTACACAAACCCTACACACACACTACACACACTACACACACTACAAACTACACACACTACACACAATACATATACTACACACACACTACAGACACAACACACACTACAAACTATACACACTACACACACTACACATACACTACACACTACACATACATTACACACACTACACACACTAAACACTACACAAACTACACACAGTACACACACACTACACACAACACGCACTTCACAAACTACACCCACTAAACACTACACACTACACACACTACACACACTGCACACACACTACACACACTGCACACTACACAAACTACACAGACTACACACTACACACACTACACACCTCACAAAACACGCACTACACAAACTACACACTACACACACTAAACACACTATACAAACTACACACACTACACACATTACACACACTACACACACCACACACAACACACACCACACACACTACACACTACACACACACCACAAACACTACACACACCACACATACACTACACATACACTACACACACTACACACACTACACACGCACTTCACACACACTACGCACTACACTTACTACACACACTATACACTACACACACTACACACTACACACACTACATACTACACACACTACACACACTACACACTACACACACTACACACACTACACACACACTACGCACACTACAAACTACACACACTACACACACTGCACACACTAAACAGACACACTACACACACTACACACACTATACAAACTACACACACTCCACACACTCCACACACTACAAACTACACACACTACACACACACACTACACACACACTACACACACACTACACACACTACACACACACACACTACACACACTACCTACTACACACACGACACAAACTTCACACACTACACATTACACACACTACACTCTACACACACTAAACACTACACATACTACACACACACCACACACTACACATACACTACACATTACACATACACTACACACACTACACACGGTACACACACACTACACACAACACGCACTACACAAACTACACCCACTAAATACTACAAACAACACACACTACACACACTCCACACACTACACACACTACACACACCACACACTACACACACCACACACACTACACATTACACACACTACACACACACTACACACACACACTACACACACACTACACACACTACACACTACACACACTACACACCTCACACAACACGCACTACATAAACTACTCACTACACACTATACAAACTACACACACTCCACACACTACACACACTACACACACCAGACACTACACACACCACACACACTACACACACTTCACACTACACACACACTACACACACGACACACACTACAAACTACACACTACACACACCACACACTACACACACTACACACACACTACACATACTACACACACTACACACACTACACACACTACCTACTACACACATGACACACACTTCACACACTACACATTACACACACTACACACACTACACACACACCACACACTACACATACACTACACACTACACATACACTACACAGACTACACACACTAAACACTGCACAAACTACACACTACACACACTACACACAGTACACACACACTACACACAACATGCACTACACAAACTACACCCACTAATCACTACACACTACACACACTGCACACACCACACACTATACACACTACACACACTACACACACTACACGCACTACACACACTACACACACTATACACTACACACACTACACGCCTCATACAACACGCACTACAGAAACTACACACTCCACACACTCCACACACTACACACACTACACACACCAGACACTACACACACCACACACACTACACACACTTCACACTACACACACACTACACACACGACACACACTACAAACTACACACTACACACACCACACACTACACACACTACACACACACTACACATACTACACACACTACACACACTACACACACTACCTACTACACACATGACACACACTTCACACACTACACATTACACACACTACACACACTACACACACACCACACACTACACATACACTACACACTACACATACACTACACAGACTACACACACTAAACACTGCACAAACTACACACTACACACACTACACACAGTACACACACACTACACACAACACGCACTACACAAACTACACCCACTAATCACTACACACTACACACACTGCACACACCACACACTATACACACTACACACACTACACACACTACACGCACTACACACACTACACACACTATACACTACACACACTACACGCCTCATACAACACGCACTACAGAAACTACACACTCCACACACTACACACACTACACACACTACACACACTACACACTACACACAGTACACAAACGCTACACACACACTACACACACGAGACACACTACAAACTACACACACTACACACACTACACACTACACACACCACACACACTACACACTACACACACTACACAGACTACACACTACACACACTACACACACTACACACACACACTACACACACGACACACACTACAAACTACACACTACACACACTACACACACCACACACTACACACACCACACACACTACACACACTACACACACTACACACCTCACACAACACGCACTACACAAACTACACACTACACACACTACACACACACCACACACTCCACACACTACACACACCACACACACAACACACACTACACACTACACACACTACACACTACATACACACTACACACACACTACACACACCACACACACTACACACTACACACACTACTCACTACACACACACTACACACACTACACACACTACAAACTACACACACTACACACACCACTCACTACACACACGACACACACTACAAACTACACACCCTACACACACCACACACTACACACACCACACACACTACACACTACACACACTACACACACTACACACTACACACACTACACACACTACACACACTACACACTACACACACACTACACACACACTACACACACCACACAGACTACACACTACACACACTACTCACTACACAAACACTACACATACTACACACACTACAAACTACACACACTACACACACCACTCACTACACACACACTACACACACTACACACTACACATACTACACATACTACACACACTACACACACGACACACACTACACACTACATGCACTACACAAACTACACACTACACACGCACCCTACACACACTATACAAACTACACACACTCCACTTACTACACACACAACACACACTACACACACACCACACACACTACACACACTACACCTACACTACACACTACACATACACTACACACACACTACACACACTACACACACCACACACTACACATACTACACACATACTACACACTCCACACACTACACACACTACACACACCACACACTACACACACACAACACTCTACACACACTACACTCTACACACACTACACACAATACACACTACACAATACACTGGACACAATACACATTACACTCAATATACACTATGCACTACACAAACTACACACAATACACACTATACGTAATGTACACTTAACATACACACTACACACAATACATAATACACACAATACACACTACACACAATACACACTACACACTAACACACACGCATACTAACACACACACTAACACCGCATGTGTATGATGATGATGTTGATTTGCTTGGTTCTGTAAGCTGCACCTTTGACGTTGTATGCACGTGTGTGTGTGTGTGTGATTGTGTGTGTGTATGTGTGTGTGCATGTGTGTGTGTGATTGTGTGTGTGTGATTGTGTGTGTGTATGTATGTGTGTGTGATTGTGTGTGTGTGTGCATGTGTGTGTGTGATTGTGTGTGTATGTGTGTGCATGTGTGTGTGTGTATGTGTGTGCATGTGTGTGTGTGTGTGATTGTGTGTGTGTGTGCATGTGTGTGATTGTGTGTGTGTGTGATTGTGTGTGTGATTGTGTGTGTGTGTATGTGTGTGTGTGTGTGCATGTGTGTGTGTGTGATTGTGTGTGTGTATGTGTGTGTGTGTGCATGTGTGTGTGTGATTGTGTGTGTGTGTGATTGTGTGTGTGTGATTGTGTGTGTGTGAGTGTGTGTGTGATTGTGTGTGTGATTGTGTGTGTGTATGTGTGTGTGATTGTGTGTGTGTGTGTGTGATTGTGTGTGTGTGTGATTGTGTGTTTGTGTGATTGTGTGTGTGTATGTGTGTGTGCATGTGTGTGTGTGTGTATGTGTGTGTGCATGTGTGTGTGTGTGTGATTGTGTGTATGCACGTGTGTGCGTGTGTGTGTATGCACGTGTGTGTGATTGTGTGTGTGTATGCACGTATTTGTTTGTGTGTGCGTGCGTGTGTGTGTGTATGCACGTGTGTGCGTGTGTGTGCGTCCGTGTGTTTGTGTGCACGTGTGTGTGTGTGCGTGTATGCACGTGTGTGTGTATGCGTGTGTGTGTATGCACGTGTGTGTTTGTATGCACGTCTGTGCGTGTGTGTGTATGCACGTGTGTGTGTGTGCGTGTGTGTATGCACGTGTGTGTGTGTGCGTGAGTATGTGTGTATGCACGTGTGTGTGTGTATGCACGTGTGTGCGTGTGTGTGTATGCACGTGTGTGTGCGTGTGTGCGTGTGTGTATGCACGTGTGTGTGTGTCCGTACGTGTGTGTGTATGCACGTGTGTGTGTGCGTGTGTATGCACGTGTGTGCGTGTGTGTGTATGCACGTGTGTGTGTGTGTGCGTGTGTATATGCACGTGTGTGTGCGTGTGTGTGTGTGTATGCACGTGTGTGTACGTGTGTGTGTTTGCACGTGTGTGTGTGTGCGTGTGTACACGTGTGTGCGTGTGTGTGTATGCACGTGTGTGTGTGCGTGCGTGTGTGTATGCACGTGTGTATGCGTGCATGTGTATATGCACGTGTGTATGTGTGCGTGTGTATATGCCCGTGTGTGTATGTGCGTCTGCTGTGTATGCACGTGTGTGTATGCACGTGTGTGTGCGTGTGTGTGTATGCACGTGTGTGTGTGTAAGTGTTTGCGTGTGTGTGTTAGTGCGTGTGTGCATGTGCTCATATGTATATGTACGTGTGTTTATGCGTGCGTGTGTGTATGTGTGTGTGCGTGTATGCGTGTGTGTGCGTGTATGCGTGTGTATGTATGTATATATGTGTGTCTATATATGTACGTGTGTATATATGTGTGCGTGTATGCGTGTGTGTG
Source organism: Petromyzon marinus (assembly GCF_048934315.1). Taxonomy (NCBI): domain Eukaryota; kingdom Metazoa; phylum Chordata; class Hyperoartia; order Petromyzontiformes; family Petromyzontidae; genus Petromyzon; species Petromyzon marinus. The sequence goes on along the minus strand of NC_133740.1, from coordinate 5,793,102 downwards.
CGTGTATGCGTGTGTGTGTTTGTATATATGTGTGTGTATATTTGTATGTGTGTATATATGTATGTGTGTATATGCGTGTTTGTGTATATATGCGTGCGTGTGTGTGTATGTGTATATATGCGTTTGTGTATACATGCGCGTGTGTATGTGTGTACCACTGGACGGGTTCCGCAGGAATGGAAGGATGCCCTGGTGGTCCCCTCTTTAAGAAGAAGGGGGACCGCACAGACTGTAACAACTACAGGGGCATCTCACTCCTCAGTGTGCCGGGAAAGGTCCTGGCAAGGATTATTCAGCATCGCCTTGCCATACACGCCGAGGAGGGGCTTGCAGAGCCCCAATGCGGTTTCAGGAAAGGGCGGTCCTGCACAGATGCCATATTTTCTGTCCGTCTGCTACAGCAGAGTTGCAGGGAATTCCAACAAGACCTACATCTCTGCTTTATTGACCTGGTCAAGGCCCATGATACCATCAGTAGGTCCTGGGCTCTGGGTTGTTCTTCGTGCTTTCGGAGTACCTGACCCTCTGCTCACGATCATTAAGGACCTTCATGATGGTGACCGGGTAAAACTACGTGGCCGGGAGTCAGAGCCATTCCTTGTTCACCTTTGGATGCGACAGGGATGCCCTCTGGCTCCCACATTATACAACATCTATTTTGACCACGTAGTTCGTGAAGCCTTCAATAGCTGTACCGGAGGAATCTCCATTTGGTACAGATATAATGGGAGGCTGATCGATGCCCGGGTGCGGTTAAGGGATGGCTCCCTATTTCTCAACCACGTTATGTATGCCGATGATTTGGTAATAGCTGCTCATTCAGAGGCGGAGTTGGAGATGCTGCTGATGAGACTGTAGCGTGCCACTAAGAGATGGGGCCTTACCATCAGCCCCACCAACACTAAGCACCTGCCTGGGTATTTTGTACCATCGGACACTCCACCCCCACAACTCCCAATCGGTGCTGGGGCAGTTGTGGAGAGAGTGGAGAGTTTCCCATACCTGGGCAGTGTGCTAATGACTGGCTCCAGTTTAACAGCAGAGGTCTCACTCCGAATCAGTCAAGCGGCATTATCTTTTCATCGGTTGCGTAACGCTGTGTGGAAGCTACCTGGTCCATCACTCCGCACGAAGCATCAGGTCTTCTCGGCCACGGTCATTCCCTCCCTTCTCTACGGTTTCGATACTTGAACCCCCCCGAATGGAACATCTTCGCCGGTTAGAAAGATTTAGGCTGGCTTGCCTACGATCCATCCTGGGTTTAACCAGACTGGATTGTGTGAGGAGCTCACAAATCCTTGAAAGATCTGGGCAAGGTCCCATCGGTGAGCATCTCCGGCAGGCAAGGCTGCGATGGCTGGGTCATGTAGCCCGCATGCCCAGCCACCGCCTGCCGAAACAGCTTTTGTTCGGCCGGATCGAGAGGGCTAAACAGGCGCGGCACGGGCTAGAGAAGAGATGGAGTGATGTGGTACAGGAGGACGTGGAGCTGAGTGGACTTGCCGATGACTGGTACCAGCGGTGTCAAGATCGGCCTCTGTGGAGGAGGCTCGTGAAGGACGCTACAGGGCAGTTGAAGGCAGTCGCCCTCCAACAACAACGGAGGGCGGAGGACCGACGCTCACAACAACGAGCGGAGCGCCGGGTGGCTAAAGCACAGCAGGTTGGCACAGTAGGGGGCACAGGTGGTGCATCAGCCAGTCATCTCAGTCAGTCGACCCGTGGCACCTGGGTCTGCCCCGTGACCTCCTGCCAGCGGGCGTTCGACACTTCACGTGGCCTCAAGGTGCACGTGGCCTGGCACAAGGGTCGTGGTGACGTCACCGCCACTTAGTGGCGAATGGCGGTTGTTGTTGTTGTTGTATGCGTGTGTATGTATGCGTGTGTATGTGTGTGTATATACGCGTGTGTGTTTGTGTGTGTGTATGTGTGTGTATGCGTGTGTATGTATGCGTGTGTGTGTTTGTATGTGTGTGTATGTGTGTATTTGTATGTGTGTGTATGCGTGTGTGTACGTGTGTATATATGCGTGTGTGTATTTGTATGTGTGTATGCGTGTGTATGTATGCGTGTGTGTGTTTGTATGCGTGTGTGTGTGTTTGTATGTTTGTGTGTGTATGCGTGTGTATGTATGCGTGTGTATGTGTGTGTGTATATATATGCGTGTTTGTTTGTATGTGTGTGTGTATGCGTCTGTGTATGCGTGTGTATATGTGTGTGTGCATGTGTGAATATATGCGTGTGTGTTTGTATGTGTGTGTATGTGTGTATGCGTGTGTATGTATGCGTGTGTGTGTTTGTATGTGTGTTTGCGTGTGTATGTATGCGTGTGTGTGTTTGTATGCGTGTGTGTGTGTTTGTATGTTTGTGTGTGTATGCGTGTGTATGTATGCGTGTGTATGTGTGTGTGTATATATATGCGTGTTTGTTTGTATGTGTGTGTGTATGCGTCTGTGTATGCGTGTGTATATGTGTGTGTGCATGTGTGAATATATGCGTGTGTGTTTGTATGTGTGTGTATGTGTGTGTATGCGTGTGTATGTATGCGTGTGTGTGTTTGTATGTGTGTATGCGTGTGTATGTATGCGTGTGAGTGTTTGTATGTGTGTGTTTGTATGTGTGTGTGTATGCGTGTGTATGCGTGTATGTGTGTGTGTATATAAATGCGTGTGTGTTTGTATGTGTGTGTATGTGTGTGTGTATGTGTGCATATATGGGTGTGTGTGTATGCGTGTGTGTGTTTGTATGTGTGTATGCGTGTGTGTGTTTGTATGTGTGTGTGTATGCGTACGTGTATGCGTGTGTATGTGTATGTATGTGTGTGTATATATATATGCGTGTGTGTTTGTATGTGTGTGTATGTGTGTGTGTATCTGTGCATATATGGGTGTGTGTGTATGCGTGTGTGTGTTTGTATGTGTGTATGCGTGTGTGTGTTTGTATGTGTGTGTGTATGCGTACGTGTATGCGTGTGTATGTGTATGTATGTGTATATATATGCGTGTGTGTTTGTATGTGTGTGTATGTGTGTGTGTATCTGTGCATATATGGGTGTGTGTGTATGCGTGTGTATGTATGCGTGTGTGTGTATTTGTATGTGTGTATGCGTGTGTGTGTTTGTATGTGTGTGTATGTATGTGTGTATGTGTATGTATGCGTGTGTGTATGTGTATGTGTATGCATGTGTGTGTATGTGTGTGTATGTATGTGTGTATGTGTGTGTATGTGTGTGTATGTATGTGTGTATGTGTGTGTGTATGTGTGTGTGTATGTGTGTGCATGTGTGTGTGTATGTGTATGTGTATGCATGTGTGTGTATGTGTGTGTATGTATGTGTGTATGTGTGTGTATGTGTGTATGTATGTGTGTATGTGCATGTATGCGCGTGTGTATGTGTATGCATGTGTATGTATGTGTGTATGTATGTGTGTATGTATGTGTGTATGTATGCGTGTGTACAACAGCGTTAACCGGGTTACGTGCGACGTTGTCGTCTTGCGAGACGGAGCGACCCCGACTCACGTTCATCGCGATCCGCCTGAGGAGAGCAGCGAAGAGGAGGAGGAGGTGGAGGAGGTGGAAGAGGAGGAGGAGGAGGTGGAGGAGGAGGAGGTGGAGGGAACAGCCACTGCGGGAGACAGCGATCCCCACACACAACACAACAGCAGCGGACCGGCGGGGGTCTTACACTACAGCACACACTACAGCATACACTACAGCATACACTACACACTACGCTATACACTACAGCATACTCTACGCACCACGCTGTATACTACGCACTAAGCTGTACACTACACACTACGTACTACACTACACACTACGTACTACACTACACACTACGTACTACACTACACACTACGCTGCCACACCACGGTGTTACACTACGCTATACACTACACCATACACTACAGCATACACTACACACTACACCATACACTACAGCATACACTACACACTACGCTGCTACACTACAGCATACACTACACACTACGCTATACACTACAGCATACACTATGCACTACGCTGCTACACTACAGCATACACTACGCACTACGCTATAAACTACGCTATACACTACGCACTACGCTGTACACGACAGCATACACTACAGCATACACTACGCACTACGCTATACACTACGCTATACACTACACACTACGCTGTACACGACAGCATACACTACAGCATACACTACGCACTACACTACACACTACGCTGCCACACCACGGTGTTACACTACGCTATACACTACAGCATACAATACGCACTACGCTATACACTACAGCATACACTACGCACTACGCTATACACTACAGCATACACTATGCACTACGCTGCTACACTACAGCATACACTGCGCACTACGCTATACACTACGCTATACACTACACACTACGCTGTACAAGACAGCATACACTACACACTACGCTATACACTACAGCATACACTACACACTACGCAATATACTACGCACTAAGCTGTACACTACACACTACGCTGTACAGTACAGCATACACTACACACTACGCTACACACTACAGCATACACTACACACTACGCTATACACTACGCCCTTCGCGATACACTACGCTATACACTACGCACTACAATATAGACTACGCTGTACACTACACCATACACTACGCACTACGCTATACACTACACTATACACTACACACTACGCTACACACTACAGCATACACTATACACTATGCTGCTACACTACAGCATACACTACGCACTACGCTATACACTACAGCATACACTACACACTACGCTGTACACGACAGCATACACTACGCTATACACTACAGCATACACTACACACTACCCAATATACTACGCACTAAACTGTACACTACGCACTACGCTGTACACTACAGCATACACTACACACTACGCTATACACTACGCTATACACTACACACTACGCTGTACACGACAGCATACACTACACACTACCCAATATACTACGCACTAAACTGTACACTACGCACTACGCTGTACACTACAGCATACACTACACACTACGCTATACACTACGCTATACACTACGCACTACGCGATACACTACACTATACACTGCAGTATACACGAGGCACTACCCTATGCACTACTCTATACACTATTGACTTTACTGCATTATGTACTACACACGACCCTATACACTGCCGTATACACTACCGTATATACTACCCTATGCACTATGTTATACACTACGTTATACACTACACTACACTACACACCTACCACTACATTATAAACTACACTATTCACTTAACACTACGCTATACACTACATTACATACTTTGCACTACGTTATACACTACACTATATACTACGCTATACACTACATTACACACTTAGCACTACATTATACACTACACTATATACTACGCTATACACTACATTACACACTTAGCACTACATTATACACTACACTATGAACTTCGCACTACGTTATACACTACGTTATTCACTATACACTACACTATACACTACACTACACACTTACCACTACATTATAAACTACACTATTCACTTAACACTACGCTATACACTACATTACACACTTAGCACTACATTATACACTACACTATATACTACGCTATACACTACATTACACACTTAGCACTACATTATACACTACACTATATACTACGCACTACGTTATACACTACACTATATACTACGCTATACACTACATTACACACTTAGCACTACATTATACACTACACTATATACTACGCACTACGTTATACACTACACTATATACTACGCTATACACTACACTACACACTATACACTACGTTATACACTACACACTTAGCACACCGCTATACACTACACACTATACACTACCTTATGCACTGCACTATACACTACGCAGTGCATTATACACTACACACTTAGCACTATGCTATACACTACACTATAAACTTAACACTACGTTATACACTACGCTATACACACGCTACGCTGTGCACTACACGTATACACTACGCTATACACCACAGAATATTAAACGTTACCGACTCACTACGCAATATATTATGATATACAGACACTAAACGCTGCATTATAAACGTAGCACTACGCTATACACTACACTGCACACAGACTACAAATATGCATCACATTACACGACTACGCTATACACTACGCACTACGCTGCTACACTACAGCATACACTACACTGCACACTGCACGTACACAATCACAATACCATCTACACAAACACTATACACTATACACTAAGCTATTCACTACACTATACACTATGCTACACACTGCACGGACCCAATCACAATACCATGTACACAAACACTATACACTACACACTACACGCTTGACACTAAGCTATTAACTACACTATACACTACGCTACACTACACACTGCACGGACCCAATCACAATACCATGTACACAAACACTATACACTTGACACTAAGCTATTCACCACAGCATGCACTACACTACACACTGCACGTACACAAACACTATACCATGTACACAAACACTACACGCTTAACACTAAGCTATTAACTACACTATACACTACACTACACACTGCACGTACACAATCACAATACCATGTACACAAACACTACACACTACACACTTAACACTAAGCTATTCACTACACTATACACTATGCTACACTACACACTGCACGTACACAATCACAATACCATGTACACAAACACTACACGCTTGACACTAAGCTATTAACTACACTATACACTACACTACACACTGCACGTACACAATCACAATACCATGTACACAAACACTATACACTTGACACTAAGCTATTCATCACAGCATGCACTACACTACACACTGCACGTACACTATCACAATACCATGTACACAAACACTATACACTACACACTTAACACTAAGCTATTCACTACACTATACACTACGCTACACTACACACTGCACGTACACAATCACAATACCATGTACACAAACACTACACGCTTGACACTAAGCTATTAACTACACTATACACTACACTACACACTGCACGTACACAATCACAATACCATGTACACAAACACTATACACTACACACTTAACACTAAGCTATTCACTACACTATACACTATGCTACACACTGCACGTACACAATCACAATACCATGTACACAAACACTACACGCTTGACACTAAGCTATTCACTACACTATACACTATGCTACACACTGCACGTACACAATCACAATACCATGTACACAAACACTATACACTTGACACTAAGCTATTCATCACAGCATGCACTACACTACACACTGCACGTACACTATCACAATACCATGTGCACAAACACTATAAACTTTACACTAAGCTATACACTACACTATACACTACACTACACACTGCACACAGGCCACGTTATGTGTGCTGCTATGCGGCAGGAAGCTATGCGATTCCAACGTGGCAACTTTATCCACGACCCGTGTGGTCTCGCTGTGTCCTGTTTCTGCGCTGATGTGCCACAAGCAGACGTTGCTATGTTCTGCTGCTCGCTATAGCTCATAGAGCGCACCCCCACACTCACTGCGCTAGCTATGTGTTGCTATAACAGCTGTGCCAGGCTACACACAGCCTGGCTATGTGTCGCTATAACAGCTGTGCCAGGCTACACACAGCCTGGTAATGTGTCGCTATAACAGCTGTGCCTGGCTACACACAGCCTGGTAATGTCTCGCTGTAACAGCTATGCCTGGCTATGTACAGCCTGGCTATGTGTCACTATAACAGCTATGCCAGGCTACACACAGCCTGGCTATGTGTCGCTATAACAGCTGTGCCTGGCTACACACAGCCTGGCTATGTGTCGTTATAACAGCTGTGCCAGGCTACACACAGCCTGCCTATGTGTCGTTATAACAGCTATGCGTGGCTATGTCTCGCTATAACAGCTATGCCTGGCTACACGCAGCCTGGCTATGTGTCGCTATAACAGCTATGCCTGGCTACACACAGCCTGGCGATGTGTCACTATAACAGCTATGCCTGGCTACACACAGCCCGGCTATGTCTCGTTATAACAGCTATGCTTGGCTATACCCAGCCTGGCTATGTCTCTCTATAACAGCTATTTCTGGCTACACACAGGCTGGCTATGTCTCGCTATGACAGCTATGCCTGGATATGTCTCGCTATAACAGCTATGGCTGGCTATGTGTCGCTATAACAGCTATGCCTGGCAATGTCTCGCTGTAACAGCTATGCCTGGCTATAACCAGCCTGGCTATGTCTCGCTATAACAGCTATGGCTGGCTATACAAAGCCTGGCTATGTCTCGCTATAAAAGCTATGCCTGGCTATACACAGCCTGGCTATGTGTCGCTGTAACAGCTATGGCTGGCTATACCCAGCCTGGCAATGTCTCACTATAACAGCTATGGCTGGCTATACCCAGCCTAGCTATGTCTCGCTATAACAGCTATGGCTGGTTATACATAGCCTGGCTATGTCTCGCTATAACAGCTATGGCTGACTATACCCAGCCTGGCTATGTCTCGCAAAACAGCTATGGCTGGCTATACCCAGCCTAGCTATGTCTCGCTATAACAGCTATGCCTGGCTATACACAGCCTGGCTATGTCTCTCTATAACAGCTATGGCTGGCTATACACAGCCTGGCTATGTCTCGCTATAACAGCTATGCCTGGCTACACACAGCCTGGCTATGTGTCATTATAACAGCTATGCCTGGCTACACACAACCTGGCTATGTCTCGCTATAACAACTATTCCAGGCTATACCCATCCTAGCTTTGTGTCGCTGTAACAGCTATGCCTGGCTATGTCTCGCTGTAACAGCTATGCCTGGCTACAACCAGCCTGGCTATGTCTCGCTATAACAGGTATGGCTGGCTATACACAGCCTGGCTATGTGTCACTATAACAGCTATGCCTGGCTATACACAGCCTGGCTATGTGTCACTATAACAGCTATGGATGGCTACACACAGCCTGGCTATGTCTCGTTATAACAGCTATGCATGGCTACACACAGCCTGGCTATGTCTCGCTATGACAGCTATGGCTGGTTATTTGTCACTATAACAGCTATGCCTGGCTATACACGGCCTGGCTATGTCTCGTTATAAGAGCTAGGCCTGGCTATACATAGCCTGGCTATGTCTCGTTATAACAGCTATGCCTGCCTATACACAGCCTGGCTATGTCTCGCTATAACAGCTATGGCTGCCTATACACAGCCTGGCTGTCTCGCTATAACAGCTATACCTGGCTATACAAAGCCTGGGCTATGTGTTGCTATAACAGCTATGCCTGGCTACACACAGCCTGGCAATGTCTCTCTATAACAACTATACCTGGCTATATACAGCCTAGCAATGTCTCTCTATAACAGCTATGGCTGGCCTATGTCTCGCTGTAACAGCTGTGCCTGGCTGTACCCAGCCTGGCTATGTGTCGCGATAACAGCTATGGCTGGCTACACACAGCCTGGCTATGTCTCGCTATAACAGCTATGCCTGGCTACACACAGCCTGGCTATGTGTCGATAGAACAGCTATGTCTGAGCTATATGTCGCTATGACAGCTATGTCTGGCTACACACAGCCTGGCTATGTGTCGATATAACAGCTATGGCTGGCTATGTGTCGCTATGACAGCTATGGCTGGCTATATGTCGCTATAACAGCTATGGTTGGCTATGTGTTGCTGTAACAGAAATGGCTGTCTACATACAGCATGGCTATGTTTCGCAATGACAGCTATGCCTGGCTACACACAGCCTGGCTACGTGTCCATAGAACAGCTATGTCTGAGCTATGTGTCGCTATGACAGCTATGTCTGGCTACACACAGCCTGGCTATGTGTCGATATAACAGATATGGCTGGCTATGTGTCGCTATGACAGCTATGTCTGGCTATGTGTCGCTATGACAGCTGTGGCTGGGCTATGTGTCGCTATGACAGCTATGGCTGGGCTATGTGTCGCTATAACAGCTATGTCTGGCTATGTGTCGCTTTAACAGCTATGGCTGGCTACACACAGCTTGGCTATGTGTCGCTGTAACAGCTATGGCTGGCTACACACAGCCTGGCTATGTCTCGCTATGAAAGCTATGGCTGGCTATGTGTCGCCATGACAGCTATGTCTGGCTATGTGTCGCTATAACAGCTATGGCTGGCTATGTGTCGCTATGACAGCTATGTCTGGCTATGTGTCGCTATGACAGCTATATCTGGCTGTGTCGCTAAGACAGCTATGCCTGGGATATGTGTTGCTATAACAGCTATGGCTGGCTATGTGTCCCTATAACAGCTATGGCTGGCTATGTGTCGCTATGACAGCTATGGCTGGCTATGTGTCGCTAGAACAGCTATGTCTGTCTATACACAGTCTGGCTATGTGTCGCTATAACAGCTATGTCTGGGCTATGTATCGCTATGACAGCTATGGCTGGCTATGTGTCGCTATAACAGCTATGGCTGGCTATGTGTCGCTATAACAGCTATGGCTGGGCTATGTGTGGCTATAATAGCTATGGCTGGGCTATGTGTCGCTATGACAGCTATGCCTGACTATGTGTCGCTATGACAGCTATGGCTGGCTATGTATCGCTATAACAGCTATGTCTGGCTATACACAGTCTGGCTATGTGTCGCTATAACAGCTATGTCTGGGCTATGTATCGCTATGACAGCTATGGCTGGCTATGTTTCGGTATAACAGCTATGGCTGGCTATGTGTCGCTATAACAGCTATGGCTGGGCTATGTGTCGCTATGACAGCTATGCCTGACTATGTGTCGCTATGACAGCTATGGCTGGGCTATGTGTCGCTATGACAGCTATGGCTGGCTATGTCTCGCTATAACAGCTATGCCTGGCTATGCAGAGCCTGGATATGTGTCGCTATGACAGCTATGCCTGACTATGTGTCGCTATGACAGCTATGGCTGGGCTATGTGTCGCTATGACAGCTATGGCTGGCTATGTCTCGCTATAACAGCTATGCCTGGCTATGCAGAGCCTGGATATGTGTCGCTATGACAGCTATGGCTGGCTATGTGTCGCTATAACAGCTATGCCTGGCTATACACAGCCTGGCTATGTGTCGCTATGACAGCTATGGCTGGCTACACACAGCCTGGCTATGTCTCGCTATGACAGCTATGGCTGGCTATGTCTCGTTATAACAGCTATGTCTGGGCTATGTGTCGCTATAACAGCTATGGCTGGGCTATGTGTCGCTATAACAGCTATGTCTGGATATGTGTCTCTATAACAGCTATGTCTGGGCTATGTGTCGCTATAACAGCTATGGCTGGCTATGTGTCGCTATAACAGCTATGGCTGGTTATGTGTTGCTATAACAGCTATGGCTGGGCTTTGTATCGCTATAACAGCTGTGTCTGGCTATGTGTCGCTATAACAGCTATGTCTGGCTATACACATCCTGGCTATGTGTCGCTATGACAGCTATGGCTGGGTTATGCGTCGCTATGACAGCTATGTCTGGCTATGTGTCGCTATAACAGCTATGGCTGGCTATACACAGCCTGGCTATGTCTGGCTATAACAGCTATGGCTGGCTATCTGTCGCTATAACAGCTATGGTGGGCTATGTGTCGCTATAACAGCTATGGCTGTCTATCTGTCGCTAAAACAGCTATGCCTGGGCTATGTGTCGCTATAACAGCTATGGCTGGCTATCTGTCGCTAAAAAAGCTATGCCTGGGCTATGTGTCGCTAGAACAGCTATGTCTGGGCTATGTGTCGCTATGGCAGCTATGGCTGGGCTATGTGTCGCTATGACAGCTATGCCTGACTATGTGTCGCTATGACAGCTATAGCTGGGCTATGTGTCGCTATGACAGCTATGGCTGGCTATGTCTCGCTATAACAGCTATGCCTGGCTATACAGAGCCTGGCTATGTGTCGCTATGACAGCTATGGCTGGCTATGTGTCGCTATAACAGCTATGCCTGGCTATAAACAGCCTAGCTATGTGTCGCTATGACAGCTATGGCTGGCTATGTCTCGATATTACAGCTATGTCTGGGCTATGTGTCGCTATAACAGCTATGGCTGGCTATATGTCGCTATAACAGCTATGTCTGGCTATGTGTCGCTATAACAGCTATGGCTGGCTATGTGTCGCTATAACAGCTATGGCTGGCTATGTGTCGCTATAACAGCTATGGCTGGGCTTTGTATCGCTATAACAGCTATGTCTGGATATGTGTCGCTATAACAGGTATGTCTGGCTATACACAGCCTGGCTATGTGTCGCTGTGACAGCTATGGCTGGGTTATGCGTTGCTATAACAGCTATGTCTGGCTTTGTGGCGCTATAACAGCTATGGCTGGCTATACACAGCCTGGCTATGTCTGGCTATAACAGCTATGGATGGCTATGTGTCGCTATAACAGCTATGGCTGGCTATGTGTCGCTATAACAGCTATGGCTGGGCTTTGTATCGCTATAACAGCTATGTCTGGATATGTGTCGCTATAACAGGTATGTCTGGCTATACACAGCCTGGCTATGTGTCGCTGTGACAGCTATGGCTCGGTTATGCGTTGCTATAACAGCTATGTCTGGCTATGTGTCGCTATAACAGCTATGGCTGGCTATACACAGCCTGGCTATGTCTGGCTATAACAGCTATGGATGGCTATGTGTCGCTATAACAGCTATGGCTGTCTATGTGTCGCTATAACAGCTATGGCTGGCTATGTTTCGCTATAACAGCTATGCCTGGGCTATGTGCCGCTATAACAGCTATGCCTGGGCTATGTGTCGCTATCACAGCTATGTCTGGGCTATGTGTCACAATGGCAGATATGGCTGGCTATACACAGCCTGGCTATGTCTTGCTATACACAGCCTGGCTATGTGTCGCTATAACAGCTATGGCTGGCTATGTGTCGCTATAACAGCTATGGCTGGGCTATGTGTCGCTATAACAGCTATGCCTGGGCTATGTGTCGCTATCACAGCTATGTCTGGGCTATGTGTCACAATGGCAGATATGGCTGGCTATACACAGCCTGGCTATGTCTTGCTATACACAGCCTGGCTATGTGTCGCTATAACAGCTATGGCTGGCTATGTGTCGCTATAACAGCTATAGCTGACTATGTGTCGCTATGGCAGCTATGGCTGGCCTATGTTCGTCTCTCTTGATCTCTGTTGCTGATGACCCTGCTGCTGTGCACGTGCTGCTGCTGATGATGATGACATTGCTGATGATTATAATGCTGCTGATGATGATGCTAATGTTGCTGATGATGATACTGCTGATGTTGCTGATGATGATGCTGATGTTGCTGAATATGATATTGCTGATGTTGCTGCTGTTGATGATGATGCTGATGTTGCTGATGATGATACTGCTGATGTTGCTGATGATGATGGTGATGCCGATGTTGCTGAAAATGATATTGCTGATGTTGCTGATGATGATGCTGATGATGATGCTGATGATGATGCTGATGATCCTGCTGCTGATGATGATGATGATACTGCTGAGGTTACTGATGATGATGCTGATGATGATGCTGATAATATTGCTGATGTCGCTGATGATG